>NC_091283.1:503277950-503565450 GCF_032444005.1 Ranitomeya imitator | reverse complement strand
ATTAACGGAAAAATAAAAAAACCGTTATGGCTCTGGGAAGGAGGGGAGCGAAAAACGAACATGGAAAATCCCAAAGTCATGAAGGAGTTAACGGATCCATCGAGGCAGTTGTTGTCTGAATTTAAGGCTAAGTGCACACGTTGTGTATGAGTCTTTGCCGCGTTTTTTTTTTCGCAGCGAAAATGCATACACAACCCATGTTAAAAAAATAATTTAAAAAAATCGTTATATTCTTACCTTCTGGCGTCCCGTGCAGCCTTCCCGATGCTCCGTTTCCAGTGATGCTTTGCGAGACAATGACCTGTGATGACGTAGCGGTCTCGCTACGGGTTATTGTCGCAATGCATCACTGGGAACGGGAGCATCGGGAAGGCTGCAGGGACGCCAGAAGGTAAGAATATCACGATTTTTTATTTTTATTATTACTTTTTAACATTATATATCTTTTTACTATATTGATGCTGCATAGGCAGCATCAATAGTAAAAAGAGAGCGAGAGAGAATTTCCCCGACTGGAAATTCTTCCGCGCGTGCTCAGTTTCAAAAGACAGAACCCGCAGCTGGATTCCGGCTTTTGACAGTCAGCATCCATAGGCTTCCATTATAGCCAACGACAGACAGCGCAGGATCAGATTTTCTGACGTACACAAAAAAAAATTTCTATGTGTGTTGTCTCCACCCGACGGACAGCGATTTTACAACGGATCCAGCACATGACGGATGAAAAGGAAGGCCATCCGTCACAATCCGTAACTAATACAAGTCTATGAGAAAAAAACGGATCCAGGAGAAACATTTGCTGGATCAGTTTTTTTCTTTCTTTCACAAAACGACGGATTTTGACGGAAACAAAAAGACGGAAGTGTGAAAGAGGCCTTAGAAGGACTCAGCTAGTCAGTTTTTAATCATGTGATTAAAAGAGGAAAATAATTAGCTAGGTAGAAAGTCAAAATGAGCAATTGTAAGTACACAGTGCTATATAATATAATGATTACAATCTATTAAGGAGGGGGTAAAAACTTTAATGGGAGCACTTCTTTAAAGAGACTGCCAGTACATCATAGCGTGCCCAAACATTTAAGTGCACCTTCCCACCTTCTTGGTCTGCATCCATCTTTGCCCCTTTTCTGGCTCTACGGAGCCAAAGAAGAAGAGTTGAGATAGTGGGGGAAAAAAGCAGGTGGGAACATGTATTTAAATGATTGACGTCAACGTGATGCACCAAGCGCTAGTCCTTTGTTTCACCAGTTATTCTGTGCTGAAAGAGTCCATTTAAAACTGCGGTTAGCTAATAAGTGAGTTGGCCAAGAGCTACACTGACCTGTAACTTTTTTCTCATCATCATCATAGTTACTGGAGGTCAACAACTGCCCAAAGATGAGAGCAGGAACATAAACTTTCTCCACTTTGTGCTCCACAACAGGAATACCCTTCCCGTTATTCCATACACTGACTGTGTTATTCTCACTGTAAGCCACAGAAAAAAAAAATTGCAGTAATGAACATTATTGTAATTACAACGTTGTGCAGATAAGAGGCCACAAATTACAAGTTACTTACGGGTCAATTGTGACCTTGATGCATGACATTGTTGCATCCCTTTGTTTGTTATCAGCGGCATTTACTGGAGAGAGAAGGAACAAAAAAAGTTATAGCTACAGAAAATGAACGCATCATTTTAATAAAGAATTAGTGTTGCCATTTTGAACATATTAAGAGGGGTTGTTCCTTTTCAAATATAATTTATCGCTTGTTGCATTCTATTTTAACCCTTTAATGACCACCAATACGCATAAAAACGGCAGTCGTTAAGGGGTCTTTCAAAACGACGATTGGGATTAAGAGAATAACGCCACCCCACATGTGGAATTACTGCCAGTGACAGCTGACACCCCTGCTGTATCGGCCCGGTTGGTTTTGGAGCTGATTAAATCCTTAACCCCTTAATCACCACCAATACGTCTTTTAACTGACCTGAGATATAAGAGAATAGTCTCCCCATACAGATGACAATCCAGCATCTGTTGGTTGTACACTATAGCTGACAACTTGCTGTATCAGCCACGATCAGTATTTGCACCGTCCAAATCTGTTTAACCCCTTAGATGCTGCTGTCAATAGTGACTACATCATTATAAATGGTCAACAGAGTGTGGGGGCTTCTTCTTTATCCCAATTGGTGCCCTTATATCATGATTTTGCGGTCCTGATGTTTGCCATGGCAATTCATGACCAAATAGCGGCCTTAGAGTCTGACGGCTATAGTAATCTGTTTAGAAGTTAGCAACATTTAGGTGGTAAAAATACACATTTTCATTTCTGTCATGCCACTTTGCATTAATTCCTGTAAAGCACCTGAAGGGTTAATAAACTACCTGACAGCAGTTTTCAATATGTTTAGGGGTGCGGTTTTTAAAATGGTATCACGTTTGGGGGTTTCCCAATATATGGGACCCCTAAAGTTACTTCAAACATGGATAAGTCACTAAAAAAATAAATGTGGTAAATTTCTTTGAAAAAATGAAAAATTGCTGCTACATTTTTAAACCTCCTACAATGCTAACAAAATAAAATAACATTTTACAAATGGTGCTGATGTAAAGCAGACATGTGGGAAATGTTATTTATTAATGGTTTGCTGTTGTATGACTATCTGGATTAAAGGGATAATCATTCAAATTTAGAAAATTGCTAATTTTTTAACATTTTCCTCAAATTTTTTATATTTTTTATAAATAAACACAAAAAATGTTGAACTAAATTTACCATTATCATAAAGTATAATGTGTCACGAAAAAACAATCTCAAAATCACTGGGATTTGTTGAAGCGTTGCAGAGTTATTACCACATAAAGTGACACTGGTCAGATTTCAAAAATTTGGCTCGGTCACTAAGGGGTTAAATACCGTTCTAAATCGCAACAGCAGTATCTAAGTGGTTAAAAGACCCCCTATGGCAGGACTGACCACTCACGGGTGTCGATTGTTGCCATGGTACACTTAGGTCATCTGATTACCTCAAGGTACGGTGGGGTCCGAGATTCAGCTATAAGCAGGAACTCACCGGCTGCCAGTGACTCACTGACCAGTCTCCAATAACTGGAGGAAAGACTAATGTACCGTATATACTCGAGTATAAGCCGACCCGAGTATAAGCCGACCCCCCTAATTTTGCCACAAAAAACTGGGAAAACTTATTGACTCCAGTATAAGCCTAGGGTAGAAAATGCAGCATTTACCGGTGAATTTCAAAAATAAAAATAGATGCTCCATACCATTCATTATTGCCCCATAGATGCTCCATATACAACTGTGCTATATAGAATGCTCTGCACCTTTGATTATGGCCCCATAGGTGCTCCTTATAATGCTGTGCCCCATTTATGCTCTGCACCTTTATGGCCCCATAGGTGCTCCTTATAATGCTGTGCCCCATATATGCTCTGCACCTTTATGGCCCCATAGGTGCTCCTTATAATGCTGTGCCCCATATATGCTCTGCACCTTTATGGCCCCATAGGTGCTCCTTATAATGCTGTGCCCCATATATGCTCTGCACCTTTATGGCCCCATAGGTGCTCCTTATAATGCTGTGCCCCTTATATGTTCTGCACCTTTATGGCCCCATAGATGCTCCTTATAATGCTGTGCCCCATATATGCTCTGCACCTTTATGGCCCCATAGGTGCTCCTTATAATGCTGTGCCCCATATATGCTCTGCACCTTTATGGCCCCATAGGTGCTCCTTATAATGCTGTGCCCCATATATGCTCTGCACCTTTATGGCCCCATAGGTGCTCCTTATAATGCTGTGCCCCATATATGCTCTGCACCTTTATGGCCCCATAGGTGCTCCTTATAATGCTGTGCCCCTTATATGCTCTGCACCTTTATGGCCCCATAGGTGCTCCTTATAATGCTGTACCCCATATATGCTCTGCACCTTTATGGCCCCATAGGTGCTCCTTATAATGCTGTGCCCCATATATGCTCTGCACCTTTATGGCCCCATAGGTGCTCCTTATAATGCTGTGCCCCTTATATGCTCTGCACCTTTATGGCCCCATAGGTGCTCCTTATAATGCTGTGCCCCATATATGCTCTGCACCTTTATGGCCCCATAGGTGCTCCTTATAATGCTGTGCCCCTTATATGCTCTGCACCTTTATGGCCCCATAGGTGCTCCTTATAATGCTGTGCCCCATATATGCTCTGCACCTTTATGGCCCCATAGGTGCTCCTTATAATGCTGTGCCCCTTATATGCTCTGCACCTTTATGGCCCCATAGGTGCTCCTTATAATGCTGTGCCCCATATATGCTCTGCACCTTTATGGCCCCATAGGTGCTCCTTATAATGCTGTGCCCCATATATGCTCTGCACCTTTATGGCCCCATAGGTGCTCCTTATAATGCTGTGCCCCATATATGCTCTGCACCTTTATGGCCCCATAGGTGCTCCTTAGAATGCTGCTGGTGTTGCCATAAAAAAAAAAAATGGCCACGGGGCTGCATCCGGGTCCTGCAGGGAGGTGGCTTACCGGCGCCTGCTCTGAGCAGGGAAGCCTCCAGAAGTGCACGTCAGATCGCTGATCTGACAGTGCACATCATGGTAAAACAGTATTTTAGTGAAAAAAATTTATTTTTTCACATCTGAATTATATAAAGTTTTGTGAATCCCCTGTGGGTTAAGTGTGCTCAGCACAACCCTACAATAACTCCTTGAGGGGTTGCATAAATGGGGACACTTGTAGTTTTCTGCTGTTTTGGCATGTTCCAGGAGCTCTGCAAATGCGACATGGCATTCACAATCAAGTCTAGACAAATTTACGCTCCAAAAATCAAATAGCGTTCTTTCCTTTCGAGTCCTGCCATGTGCCCAAAAAGCAGTCCCAGGCTAGGATCGAGTACCGATGTATGCCAGGCACCGACAAAACCCCACGGATTAGCGCAATCGCCGATCGTATCGATCGCAGGGCACAGTGGCAGCATTACTGCGCTGTGACCTGCTGTACCAGCCTGGATCGGTGCTGCAATAGCACCGATCGTAGGCCAGAGCCTAGTGCAGGCCCAGCAGGAGCTGATTGGCGCGATTGATGCTATCAACGATCGTGCCAATCACAGGGCACAGCGGCGGTCACATTGTGACTGCTGTGTGCCCTGCCTAGGATCGGAGGGATCCTAGGCAGTTGCCATGGTCACCAGGGCCTGCAAGGATTGGTGGGATCGATGTTATCATTTCATCCCACCAATGTCACCTCACAGCAGCGGTGTGACCGCTCTGTAACCTGTGTCACCTGCAGGTGACCTGTCTGACCGCTCTGCAGGGGTCCCCACTCTAGCTGAGGACTCCTGCAGAGCGGTCACACAGCCAGATCTACTCTTGCTGGGCCTTGTGGTGCTACTGAAGCCTGTAACACCACAATCCCTGCATCAGTGCATTAGAAAAGAAAGAAGACAGAAGAAAAGGGACTACAAATGTAAGTGTTATCAGCCCCTACCCGATCTCTCTTCACCCCCCCAATCCCCCTTCCCCCTCTTTTTTACCCCCCTCCATCCCTCTTTGCGCCGCCTCCATGTGCACGTTTAGCAGCCGCTGAGTGTTGATTGGTGACGCAGTTCACCGATCAACACTCGTGCTCGCTTTTTTTTCCCCATCAGCCCCCTTTGCCCAATTCCGTACACCCATCCCGCAGCTGCCAAACTTTGATAAGTGACGCAGTTCCCTTATCAGAGCTTGTGCCTGCCGTTTTCCTTTTTTTTTTTCACCACACCTGTGCGCACACCCAGCAGCCGCCGAACTTTGATAAGTGACGCGGTTCACTAAGGCTAGGTTCACATTGCGTTAGGGCAATCCGTTAAGCGCATAGCGCTAGTGGATTGCACTAACGCAAATGTTTATTTTAGGGCTGCGTTCGCCGTCCCCGCTAGCGCAGATCCCCGATCTGAGCTAGCGAGGGACAGACCTCGGACGCAGCAAGCAGCGTCCGAGGTCCGTCACAAAAGAACGGCACATCGCTAGCGCATGCCGAAAATGGCATGCGCTAGAGGCAGAAATCACATTGGTGTCAATGGGTGCGCTAACGGACCCGTTGCACGGCGTTAATTGCGACATTTTCGCCGTGCAACGCAGTCCGTTAGCGTTAACCCATTAACGCAATGTGAACCTAGCCTTAGAGCTCTAATGCCTGCCTTTTTTCAGGTGGAGTTAAAAGCCTTCCTCTAGCACAGTGGTGTTGTAGTCCCTTACTGCCTATGGCTTCAGATAAGGTCCTCACAGTTCTTCTCTCTGTACCCCATATAGGATAGGGCAATACCTGCATGACAGGTAACTCGAGCCTTTTTACAGGGACTCTAGCACGCCCCGGGGTCTATGTGTTACTGTGTCTTCAGGTGTGTGTGGTTTACAGGTAACTTGCAGTTCAGCTGTCCTGCCAGTCTCTGCTGTAAGTCGTAGAGTTCCTTACAACCTCGGTGGTCCAGCTACCGATTATCTGCGCTTCAGAAGGAGGCAGCCTGCTCGTAGCTGGTCTCCCCTGATGTTACTCTCCTGCACGCTCACTGAACGATGTTGTCCTTCTATATGTCTCTTCCTTCAGGTGCTGCAGTACTTCAGACTACAGGCCCCTTCAGACGTTCTGACCCTCTAGGTCCGTCTGCTCTCTTTGGTCCCTCTGACAATCTGAACCCTCTTTCCCTCCAAACCACAATATATATAGGGGAGTCACCTATGAAATAGGATCAAAAGCTCCCCCTTGTGGCCTGGAGTGTGAACATGTGTGCATTGTGATTACCTGATGAGAGTTATCCTTCATCGCTTCCAGGCGTAACATCACTCTCCCAGTGAGGAAAGCAATGCTACTATAACGACCAGGACCCTGGGGCGCCACAAGAGCTCAATGGAAGTCTACGAGAGCCAGAACGAAGCTCTCGTAGAGCTGTATTGAAAAGTGACTTCCATGTCACTTTTCGCAAGATAGTAAGGAGCGACGCTGGAAACAGATAAAGGCGCAGGTAGGCGGGTATACAACAAGGGACTTACATTTGCGGTACCATTCCAGCAATGCAATAATAATTTAGCAAAAAAAAAAAACACGCTAGAATGGTGCTTTAAACATACTGCAGAAACTGACAAATTATATTTGAAATGGAACAGCCCCTTTAAAGGTTGGGCAGACTGAGCATGTTGTGCTCATGTAATCCATAGCTCTTTATACATCTGAGTTGTAGGCTTAGAGGCCTCTGTTCCAGTTAGACACTTCTGACTAGCTCTGCATACAGGATCCTCTTCAAGCAAAATGTCTGACATTATGACAGAACTAAACAGATCCCACTCGGGTCCGTTGGTTCTGGCACACTGTTTCCGTTTTAAACAATAAACATATGAACAAAGACTTCAGGTGAAAAATAAGTGGACTGAGCAACCGACCTGTCTTATAAAGTGTCACCAATAGAGAAATAATTATTGTGCAAATTACAAGGAAACTCACCTAAGATTTCATCAAAGATCTTATACAAGCCAGGGACAAATGTCACATCTCTGCAGTTTAGTCCCTCCTCTTCATCATACACCCACATTTGCTGTAAGACATAAAACAGATTTCAGTACTTTCAGGATCAGGAATCTGGCATAGCAGGGCTAATTCTAACAACAGCCAAACAATTAAGATCATTTGCTTCCATTTACAGCAATATTATCAAAACAATGTTAAGAAAACCATTCTTCTACATTCAGCTTCATAGTTGGCAGAACATCTAGTTAACACGAGGCGACGTGCTACCAACAGAGATCATTTTTAGTGTCTGGATAAAAGATGCTATCAAATGAGTTTACTTCTTTGTTGGAAAGGTTAACATTTCTGGAAAATAAAATGACAGGACCATTGGTTCAACAAATCATCCTGTAACATAGTAATAGTCTTAAGTGGGTTTACCAAGATAAAAAAAAAAAAAAAAAAAAAATTAAAAATCAAGGCTTATGGCTACTTTCACGCATCAGGTTGTTTGCATCAGGCACAATCCGGCGAATGTTGGAAAAACCAGATTCAGCACAGATTGTGAAAAACTGATGCGATGGATCTGGCTAGCATATCTATATTATTGGATAAAAAAAAAAAAATTGGAGCATGCTCAGTTTAAAAAAAACAGAATCCGGCGCCGGAATCTGTCATTTTCCTGATCCGGCACCCATAGGCTTCCACTCAAACAGCCGGAAGCGCTGGATCCGGCGCTTACGGCTTTTTCGCCAGAGATTAAAAAAAAAAAAAAAAACTTACACCCTGAAGCTAAGGGTACCGTCACACTATAACATTTCGATCGCTACGACGGTACGATTCGTGACGTTCCAGCAATATCGTTACGATATCGCTGTGTCTGACACGCAGCAGCGATCAGGGATCCTGCTGAGAATCGTACGTCGTAGCAGATCGTTTAGAACTTTCTTTCATCGCTGGATCTCCCGCTTTCATCGCTAGATCGGTGTGTGTGACACCGATCTAGCGATGCGATCCAGCGATGCGTTCGCTTGTAACCAGGGTAAACATCAGGTAACTAAGCGCAGGACCGCGATGTTACCCGATGTTTACCCTGGTTACAAGCGTTAAACTAAAAAAAAAAAACAGCACATACTTACATTCTGGTGTCCGTCAGGTCCCTTGCCGTCTCTGCTTCCCGCACTGTGACTGCCGGCCGTAAAGTGAAAGCAGAGCACAGCGGCTGTGCTTTCACTTTACGGCCGGCAGTCAGTGAATGCGGGAAGGGACCTGACGGACACCAGAATGTAAGTATGTGCTGTTTTTTTTTTTTTTAGTTTAACGCTTGTAACCAGGGTAAACATCGGGTAACTAAGCGCGGTCCTGCGCTTAGTTACCCGATGTTTACCCTGGTTACCCAGGGACCTCGGCATAGTTGGTCGCTGGAGAGCTGTCTGTGTGACAGCTCCCCAGCGACCACACTACGATTTACCTACGATCACGGCCAGGTCATATCGCTGGTCGTGATCGTAGGTAAATCGTATAGTGTGACGGTACCCTAAAGGTACCGTCACATTAAGCGATGCTGCGGCGATATAGACAACAATGCCGATCGCTGCAGCGTCGCTGTTTAGTCGTTGTGTGGTCGCTGGAGAGCTGTCACACAGACAGCTCTCCAGCGACCAACGATGCCGAAGTCCCCGGGTAACCAGGGTAAACATCAGGTTACTAAGCGCAGGGCCGCGCTTAGTGACCCGATGTTTACCCTGGTTAAAATTGTAAATGTAAAAAAAAAAAAAAAAAAAAAAAACAAACAAACAAACAAAAAACACTACATACTTACATTCCGGTGTCTGTCGCGTCCCCCGGCGTCTGCTTCCCTGCACTGTGTAAGCGCTGGCCGTAAAGCAGAGTGGTGACGTCACCGCTGTGCTCTGCTTAACGGCCAGCCGGCGCTGACACAGTGCAGGGAAGCTGACGCCGGGGGACGCGACAGACACCGGAATGTAGGTATGTGGTGTTTTTTTTTTTACATTTACAATGGTAACCAGGGTAAATATCGGGTTACTAAGCGCGGCCCTGCACTTAGTAACCCGATGTTTACCCTGGTTACAAGTGAACACATCGCTGGATCGGTGTCACACACGCCGATTCAGCGATGTCAGCGGGTGATCCAGCGACGAAATAAAGTTCTGGCCTTCTAGCTCCGACCAGCGATGTCACAGCAGGATCCTGATCGCTGCTGCGTGTCAAACACAACGATATCGTTATCCAGGACGCTGCAACATCACGGATCGCTATCGCTCTAAAGTTGCTCAGTGTGAAGGTACCTCAAGTCCTGTGAAAGACTGGAATCTGTGAGAGCACTGAGCTGTGAATACACATCTTTACAGGTATTTTTTTTCTTTCAAAACTTGGATAAAAATGTTTCTAAAATGTCTATTGACTGACGCTGTGAATACATATCTTTACAACTATTTTCTTTTCCAAACTTAGGTAATTCTAATGAGCACAATGCACCATGACCATGCCGTAAGTGATAGAGAAGACAGAAAGCCTGACATTATTTTGGATTATAATGCCACAAAGGGAGCAGATGATACTTTAGACCAAGCAATATCAACATATACACGCAAACGCAAAACCAATCGGTGGCCAATGATTTTATTTTATAACATACTGGACGTTTCTGCATACAATGCATTTGTCTTATGGAGAGAAATCGACCCCGATTGGAACCGGAATAAGCTGCATAAAAGAAGATTATTTCTTGAGGAATTGGGCAAATCCCTGGTTAGGCCATATATTGAGAGCAGAAAAGTGACCCCCAGAAGTGAAGGAGCAACAGCCATTGTAAAAAGTGTCCAGCATGCTCAAGAAAGACTCCACATCCACGGCCTCCACCAGCACAGCTACCAGCAAAAAAAGGAAGAGATGCAGCTTCTGTCCATCTTCCTGTGACAATAAGACTAATCTGACATGTGCTGGATGTTCAAAATATCTGTGTAAAGCACATGTGTCTTATTATTGTGTTCAGTGTAAAAAAACGCATGAACATGATCAATTTTTCTTTTTTCATTCTAAAAAGTTGAAGTTATTATGATTTTTCATTTGTTGATTTATAAATATTGTTTTCAAAAAGTTAAATTTCATGTTTTAGTAATAGTAATGTAAAGCTTCTTTGTTATTTGTGTGCAGAATGCCAACAATCAAAGATAATTGTAAAAAGCCTGTGTAACCTTTTTATGAAAAAAAAATAAAGTTAACATTTTTCATTTGTTTATGATCAACCATGTTCACATACAGTATAATAATGAAAAAAGTATTCAAATAAAACACTTAGAGTAGCTAAAAATCAAGAATTAATAGGTCGGGTCATATTGACTCGGGAACAGTACAAGTGTATAGCAAATGCGAACAGAACAGCAGGGTTAAGTTTAGCCGGATTGAACCTGACAGCGAAAACCTGATGTGTGAAAGTAGCCTATAAAATACTTTACGCGCCCAGTACAGACTAAGTAGTGCCCCTCCTCCATAGCCTGGATCTCCCCACCAATTAGCTGTTTGCAGTGCTGGATATACACAGTAAGAACCACCACTCCCATCAGACTGCTTAGTGGTTGCTGCCATGTACAACAGCGGCTCCTATCCAATAGGCAATAGGTGTCGATCAACAGTATCAGGCAGCAACCTCATAGTGGTGCAGCAGCAGTGTCCCCCTTTGTACATAGTTCACACCTGGCCTTTTCGAGCAAAGATTTAGTGGAGAGGGTTCTGGGCATCAGACCCCCCACAGATCCGATGTTACAAAGTTATCCCCATACACTACCCGTATTACAATGGTGGAAAACCCACATACAAGGTACTTTCTAGGCGTCAAAATTGCCTTGCCCACTGTTTCATTTAGCATGCAGTTGTGTCTAAAAAAAACAAAAAACAAGTGGTGCTGCCCAACCCCTTTAATATACTGTATGACATTTCTGCAGGGAAATAGTGTAAATACTGATAGTCAATATACTTAAAACCTTGGACCAAACAAATCCTGTTCCTCTGTAGGGTACAATGGACATAGACAAACACCCAGGGCAAAACTTGACCACTTCATGAGAATGAAGACTGGGCTCTTTATTCTCACCTGAGTTAAAGGCTCTACAGAGCCAATGTAGGTGTCAGGACGGAGCAAAATATGCTCCAATTGAGTCTTCTTTTGGTAAATTCTCTCAACAGACAGGCGCTTGTTGTCAGCTTTCTTCACTTTATTCACTGGCTTATTGTCAAAGAGGGGCTGGAAGAGAAAACAGAATCGCCATAAACAAAGGAACAGGTAACATGCAGAGTTTACCTACTGCTGTACATACCAGCAACACACACAAACCCTCCATAAAAGCAGACTAATATTGTCCCTTCTAGCACATGACCGCTATGTGACAGCGCTGAGAGCAGACTGTGCCATCCAGGAGGAAAGTACATATATTTTTGCTGCCCATTGGTGTTCTTAATAAGGAGCTGTCCAGTAGTCAACAAGCCAACTTGCAGTTAAACTTTGGCTACTGTCATTTTTTTTTTTTATTGACACGCTGCCATTTTCTAAATTATGTGAACTAAGGGACTTGCACATTATCATGACCACAAGGATTGTGGAGTCTAGTCAAACCGCAGAATCCTCAATTTCCCTGACTGCGACTTCACAGCACTGGTCACCAGGATTGTGGGGTCTGTAAGCCAAACCTCCGACTCCTCAACTTCCATGACACCGACTCCACAGCCCTGCTGGTCACTACTGAGGATGTACATAAAGTGCAGCACAGATTAATCTCAACTAAAAGCCAAGATCCTTAGATCAGGAATAGAACAGACACATTTATAGGACATTTCATAACTTTCCCAAATTCTTATAAAAATCATTTACGGAACATCCTGCATGGAACTACTGAACCCAATTTATTATATATTTAGATATTTTAGGAGTCAATTCATTTTATACAGACACCAACGCAACCTCAATGGACACCGACTCCACAGTCCTGATGACCACAATATCAAAAAAGTCGTTATCCATGTGACTGTGAGCCCTTCCAGTTGTGTATCAAGTCCTTTTCAGCCATGTAGGTATGATGTGGGCACTAGCTTACACTGTTTTGTGGGTACTCTATTTATTGGTGGTATATGGTTTGGTGTCAAAATAACAGACCAAAATATCACTACTGTATTTAAAGGGAATCAGTCAGTAAGATCAACCCTCCTAAGTAATCTACACGGACTAGTAGGTAATAGGAAGCTGAATAAAATGATATATTGACGTTAGTGATCTGATGTTTTATTCCAAAGAAATACATTTTTCCTACATGTAAATGACCTCTTCCAGGCTATGGGGAGGATGTTGCCTGGAAGACAACTCTGCCTCCAGAGATTATTTTACAAGGGGGAGTTGCCAGTGTGAGACAAGTAACTAACACAGAACAGGAGAAATGGAATGTCTTTTTGCAAACATTTTTTGCAGCTCTCTGAGCTCTGCTGTATTGCAACAATATTACAGCCGTGTCTGTCAGATTAAATCTCAAGCTGAGGGGAACCTGCAGATGTGTCAGGTATAACCACACAATAACTCACGTTAGCCCTGGGAACTTGAGTGCCAACACAGTTTGAATGGCGCAGGCACTTGAGTAATGCTTAGGTGTTCTTATTTAATGCGTCCAAACATAAGGAATGAGAAGGGGGTTGTCCAAGTAGCAGACAATCCTTTAAGGGCTATGTGCACACATAGAATGGTCCACCGCGGATTTTTCCGCAGCGGATTTGATAAACCTGCAGGGCAAAACCGCTGCGTTTTTGCTGCAGATTTATCGCAGATTTACCGCTGTTTTTCTGCGGTTTTCCATAGGAGCAGGTGTAAAACCGCTGCGGAATCCGCAGAAAGAAGTGACATGCTGCGGAATGTAAACCGCTGCATTTCTGTGCTTTTTTTTCCGCAGCATGTGCACAGCGTTTTTTGTTTCCCATAGGTTTACATTGTAATGTAAACTCATAGGAAACTGCTGCGGATCCGCAGCGTTTTCCGAATCGTGTGCACAAGCTGTGGGGGTTTCTTTTTGCCACGCTTTTAGAAAAAACAGAGCGGTTATATGTTGTGCAGATATTCTAATATTGATGACCTATCCTTAGCATAGGTCATTATGTGAGTGGTAGCATGATAGCCAGGACTTGCACTCGTCAGCAGGACTCATAGATTTGCTGCCTTTTTACCACAGTGCCAGATATTTGGTAGTGGCTGTGCTTGGTATTGCATTCACTCTTTTTCACTCGAATATGACTGTACTCCAGAATCTGACAAAGGAGTCAGAAAATGTACAGTGTTGTACCAAGTGTAAGACCATAGGTATTGATATTCATGACCTATCCTAAAGATGTGTTCTGTGACAAGAAACACTATTAACCCCTCTGTGACCTTAGACGTACTATCCCGTCGAGGTGCCCTGGGCTTATCTGACCCTGGACGGGATAGTACGTCATAGCCGATCGGCCGCGCTCACGGGGGGAGCGCGGCCGATCGCGGCCGGGTGTCAGCTGCTTATCGCAGCTGACATCCGGCACTATGTGCCAGGAGCGGTCACGGACCGCCCCCGGCACATTAACCCCCGGCACACCGCGATCAAAGATGATCGCGATGTGCCGGCGGTGCAGGGAAGCACCGCGCAGGGAGGGGGCTCCCTGCGGGCTTCCCTGAGCCCCCCGCAGCAACGCGATGTGATCGCGTTGCTGCGAGGGTCTCACCTCCCTCCCTGCTCCCTCCAGCCCCGGATCCAAGATGGCCGCGGATCCGGGTCCTGCAGGGAGGGAGGTGGCTTCACAGAGCCTGCTTAGAGCAGGCACTGTGAAGCAGCCTGCACTCCTATCAGATCAGTGATCTGACAGAGTGCTGTGCAAACTGTCAGATCACTGATCTGTGATGTCCCCCCCTGGGACAAAGTAAAAAAGTAAAAAAAAAATTTTCCAAATGTGTAAAAAAAAAAAAAAAAAAATATTCCAAAATAATGAAAAAAAAAAAAAAATATTATTCCCATAAATACATTTCTTCATCTAAATAAAAAAAAAAAAAACAATAAAAGTACACATATTTAGTATCGCCGCGTCCGTAACGACCCGACCTATAAAACTGTCCCACTAGTTAACCCCTTCAGTAAACACCGTAAGAAAAAAAAAAAAAAACGAGGCAAAAAACAACGCTTTATTATCATACCGCCGAACAAAAAGTGGAATAACACGCGATCAAAAGGACAGATATAAATAGCCATGGTACCGCTGAAAACGTCATATTGTCCCGCAAAAAAAGAGCCGCCATACAGCATCATCAGCAAAAAAATAAAAAAGTTATAGTCCTGAGAATAAAGCGATGCAAAAATAATTATTTTTTCTGTAAAATAGTTTTTATCGTATAAAAGCACCAAACCATAAAAAAATGATATAAATGAGGTATCGCTGTAATCGTACTGACCCGAAGAATAAAACTGATTTATCAATTTTACCAAACGCGGAACGGTATAAACGCCTCCCCCAATAGAAATTCATGAATAGCTGGCTTTTGGTCATTCTTCCTCACAAAAATCGGAATAAAAAGCGATAAAAAAATGTCACGTGCCCAAAAATGTTTTCAATAAAAACGTCAACTCGTCCCGCAAAAAACAAGACCTCACATGACTCTGTGGACCAAAATATGGAAAAATTATAGCTCTCAAAATGTGGTATTGCAAAAAATATTTTTTGCAATAAAAAGGGTCTTTCAGTGTGTGACGGCTGCCAATCATAAAAATCCGCTAAAAAACTCGCTATAAAAGTAAATCAAACCCCCCTTCATCACCCCCTTAGTTAGGGAAAAATAAAAAAAAATGTATTTATTTCCATTTTCCCATTAGGGCTAGGGTTAGGGCTAGGGTTAGGGCTAGGGCTAGGGTTAGGGCTAGGGTTAGGATTAGGGTTAGGGCTAGGGTTAGGGCTAGGGCTACAGTTTGGGTTGGGGCTAAAGTTAGGGTTAGGGTTTAGATTACATTTACAGTTGGGAATAGGGTTGGGATTAGGGTTAGGGGTGTGTCAGGGTTAGAGGTGTGGTTAGGGTTACCGTTGGAATTAGGGTTAGGGGTGTGTTTAGATTAGGGTTTCAGTTATAATTGGGGGGTTTCCACTGTTTCGGCACATCAGGGGCTCTCCAAACACGACATGGCGTCCGATCTCAATTCCAGCCAATTCTGCGTTGAAAAAGTAAAACAGTGCTCCTTCCCTTCCGAGCTCTCCTGTGTGCCCAAACAGGGGTTTACCCCAACATATGGGGTATCAGCGTACTCAGGACAAATTGGACAACAACTTTTGTGGACCAATTTCTCCTGTTACCCTTGGGAAAATACAAAACTGGGGGCTAAAATATAATTTTAGTGGAAAAAAAAATATTTTTTATTTGCATGGCTCTGCGTTATAAACTGTAGTGAAATACTTGGGGGTTCAAAGCTCTCACAACACATCAAGATGAGTTCCTTAGGGGGTCTATTTTCCAAAATGGTGTCACTTGTGGGGGGTTTCTACTGTTTAGGTACATTAGGGGCTCTGCAAACGCAATGTGACGCCTGCAGACCATTCCATCTAAGTCTGCATTCCAAATGGCGCTCCTTCCCTTCCGAACCCTCCCATGCGCCCAAACGGTGGTTCCCCCCCACATATGGGGTATCAGCGTACTCAGGACAAATTGGACAACAACTTTTGGGGTCCAATTTCTCCTGTTACCCTAGGGAAAATACAAAACTGGGGGCTAAAAAATAATTTTTGTGGGAAAAAAATTTTGTTTTATTTTTATGGCTCTGCATTATAAACTTCTGTGAAGCCCTTGGTGGGTCAAAGTGCTCACCACACATCCAGATAAGTTCCTTAGGGGGTCTACTTTCCAAAATGGTGTCACTTGTGGGGGGTTTCAATGTTTAGGCACATCAGTGGCTCTTCAAACGCAACATGGCGTCCCATCTCAATTCCTGTCACTTTTGCATTGAAAAGTCAAACGGCGCTCCTTCCCTTCCGAGCTCTCCCATGCGCCCAAACAGTGGTTTACTGCCACATATGGGGTATCAGCGTACTCAGGACAAATTGGACAACAACTTTTTGGGTCCAATTTCTCCTGTTACCCTTGGTAAAATAAAACAAATTGGAGCTGAAGTAAATTTTTTGTGTAAAAAAGTTAAATGTTCATTTTTATTTAAACATTCCAAAAATTCCTATTAAACACCTGAAGGGTTAATAAACTTCTTGAATGTGGTTTTGAGCACCTTGAGGGGTGCAGTTTTTAGAATGGTGTCACACTTGGGCATTTTCTATCATATAGACCCCTCAAAATGACTTCAAATGAGACGTGGTCCCTAAAAAAAAATGGTGTTGTAAAAATGAGAAATTGCTGGTCAACTTTTAACCCTTATAACTCCCTAACAAAAAAAAAAATTGGTTCCAAAATTATGCTGATGTAAAGGAGACATGTGGGAAATGTTACTTATTAAGTATTTTGTGTGACATATCTCTGTGATTTAATTGCATAAAAATTCAAAGTTTGAAAATTGCGAAATTTTCAAAATTTTCGCCAAATTTCCGTTTTTTTCACAAATAAACGCAGGTACTATCAAAGAAATTTTACCACTATCATGAAGTACAATATGTCACGAGAAAACAATGTCAGAATCACCAGGATCCGTTGAAGCGTTTCGGAGTTATAACCTCATAAAGGGACAGTGGTCAGAATTGTAATAATTGGCCTGGTCATTAACGTGCAAACCACCCTTGGGGGTAAAGGGGTTAAAGAAGTTGTCCTCTACTTGGACAATCCCTTCTCAATCTAATTATTTGGCCCTGATGAAATAGAAAAAAAAAAAGCTTATTTGCCCATCCGTGCCTGCACCCTTCCTGCAGCGTTGGCATTTGTTCTCCTGTGCTGTAGTTCTGACACCGGCACCCAATCAGCGCTGGCGTCACTGTCCCCGCCTCCTGTTGAATTGAACATGAAGAGGAAGTCCAAGATCAGTTGCAGTCCAGGCTTCTTCTGCATGCTCAATCCATACAGAGATGACAGCGATGATTGGGCACCGGCATCACAAGTCACAACAGCAGCACGGGAGCCCCAGGAAGAGAGTGCCAGCACCACAGGAAGGGCGCCAGCACGGGAGGAGAGTATAAGCTTTTTTTATTTATCGGGGCCAAACATTTAGATCAAGGGGTTTCCAAGTAGTGGACAACCCATTTAAAGCCTTGTTTTCTGTGCACATTTGTCACAAAGCCTGGGCTTCCTAACTCCAGTAAAGTGAATGAGAAGCCTGAAGGGTCATGCGCACACAGCTTATTTTTGGTTTGCAGATTTAAATGTGCAGCAAGTCAACTCTTCCAGCAATTTTGCTGAAAATTGCACTTATACTCGAGTGCAGGAAAATTTGCACCAAAAACAGAGAAAAAAAAAAGTGCCTGCGATGCAACATGATCACATGTATAAATGTGAATTACTGTATTTGATGTTATAAAATGTGTCTCAAAATGGCACTGGCAGCTACATCTTCCTAGAGAGAAAAAATGTTTTTGTCTCCCCCAAGATGGTGCCATGGCATCCAGTGGATCGCCGACAGATGCTACTGCGCAGGGAGGCCAGCGCCATGGAGTGAAGACAATTGTTTACTTCTCTAGCAAAATTGCTCACTTTTTAATGAATTTATAGCATCAAATAAAAGAATTAAATGCAAATTACACATTTGTTCATGCTGCAGTGCAGGCATTTTTTTTTTACTATATATAATATTCATTATGTAAACTAGGGGGCAGGTCAGTGAGAGATCAGTGATCTGTCAGAAGTCATACTGATGTAAATAGCTAATGGGAGCACCACTATCATTAACTCAAAACTGAAAATGAAGATCACACAACAACAAGACGGATTTCATCAACCCAGGTATCATTGTGATCAGTATAACAGCGCCGACCTGACAATGTCTGTAGGTTACTGGGCACAATCCTGCTGACAGGTTCCATTAAAGTACAATGGTTCAGTCTCTCAGTGTAAGTACAGCTTCACTGCAGAACTACAACTCTTCCCACAAGTTCAGCTAATACCACAGCAATGCTGCAGAGGAGTCACTCAGGAGAGCAGGACCCCAGAAACAAGCCCATGACCACACATGAGAATACACTTTTAGGCACCACACCTGACCGGTACTGAGCATTCTGGGAGCTCTAGTTCCACATCTACCCCCATCTGGCCGGTACTGAGCATTCTGGGAGCTGTAGTTCCACATCTATCCCCATCTGACCGGTACTGAGCATTCTGGGAGCTGTAGTTCCACATATACCCCCATCTGACCGGTACTGAGCATTCTGGGAGCTGTAGTTCCACATCTACCCCCATCTGACCGGTACTGAGCATTCTGGGAGCTGTAGTTCCACATATACCCCCATCTGGCCGGTACTGAGCATTCTGGGAGCTGTAGTTCCACATATACCCCCATCTGACCGGTACTGAGCATTCTGGGAGCTGTAGTTCCACATCTATCCCCATCTGGCCGGTACTGAGCATTCTGGGAGCTGTAGTTCCACATCTATCCCCATCTGGCCGGTACTGAGCATTCTGGGAGCTGTAGTTCCACATCTACCCCCATCTGACAGGTACTGAGCATTCTGGGAGCTGTAGTTCCACATCTACCCCCATCTGACCGGTACCGAGCATTCTGGGAGCTGTAGTTCCACATCTATCCCCATCTGACCGGTACTGAGCATTCTGGGAGCTGTAGTTCCACATCTATCCCCATCTGACCGGTACCGAGCATTCTGGGAGCTGTAGTTCCACATCTATCCCCATCTGACCGGTACCGAGCATTCTGGGAGCTCTAGTTCCACATCTATCCCCATCTGACCGGTACTGAGCATTCTGGGAGCTGTAGTTCCACATCTATCCCCATCTGGCCGGTACTGAGCATTCTGGGAGCTGTAGTTCCACATCTACCCCCATCTGACAGGTACTGAGCATTCTGGGAGCTGTAGTTCCACATCTACCCCCATCTGACCGGTACCGAGCATTCTGGGAGCTGTAGTTCCACATCTATCCCCATCTGACCGGTACTGAGCATTCTGGGAGCTGTAGTTCCACATCTACCTCCATCTGACCGGTACTGAGCATTCTGGAAGCTGTAGTTCCACATCTACCCCCATCTGACAGGTACTGAGCATTCTGGGAGCTGTAGTTCCACACCTGCTGAGTACTATTACTCCTATGTGACGCAGTTCCATGACTGACTGTCAGTGTATGCTGGAACACATCATGCAGCGTTCCCACACTGAAATGATTTCCTCAGCTGTGAGCATGCTGGTACATGTAGTCCCACACCGGCGAAGTCTCTCATGGCTGTGCACATAGTGACAGGCGTGTACGGGCTCCAGTGTAATAAAACAGAAATTCGTGTAGTTTCTCGGTCACAGAGCGGAGGGCATACTCACTTTAAGTGGTTCAGACTCCATCTTTTAACGTTAACCGACACAGACGATGGCGACAAGACTCCGGCTCTTCGCCCACAGCGCGCTCCTTTCGTTCCTCGCAGAGAGATACTGGGATCGGACCGTTGCGAGTAACAACTTCAAACCTGAGAAACCGCCAAAAACCTTCCACCAATCCGCGGCCAGGCCGGGATTGAATTCTCCAATCATATGACATGAGGGCGGAGCTCGTATGAATGCACCAATCATGATAAGAGCGGGCCTCCGTAGTCTGACGTAATCTTCCTTATTTTTAGGAAATAAAAAAAAAATCGCTTAAGAATTAGGTAGCCAATCAGAGGACAAATTGGGTGATGGGCGGAACTTTTGATTGAAGGAGGACCGGGCCAATATAAAGCGGGGAATAGAACTGTTTTGCATTAGTTCTGCAGCCGCAGTGGCTTCTGGGTAATACGCGAAAGCTCGTGCTCGCGCACGCGCACTACAATGGCTGGCTTATTCAGGACAGGTGTATGCACTGAGGTCACGTGGCTAAAATAAGCGTGTATGGTCCGAGTAATTTCGCACACTGAGCTCATATTCATCTGCGAGGAAAACAGACGACGAGTGCGCTGTGATAAATAATCGGATTGCACTCTGGCTGACTGAGGCTCTCTGCGCATGTGCAATTACTTTCATTCTCAGCTGAAGTCGGACGGAGAAACTGCTGTGATTGTACGAGGCTGAAGTTGGTTTCTTATTCGTTAGTTTCTTATTCGGCATTTTTTTCTTTTCTGTTTTTTATAGGTTTAACAACAAAAAATAATCATCACAATAATAAAAGACGATGCAGCGAGGAGCCCTGATGTGAATACGCTTAAAAACGGCAACAAAAACAATAAAACTGGCACAAAAATGGGCATCAAAGTGGGCACCAAAGAGCGCTGAAGAAAGGGTTAAATGCCTTTGGGCCACTGATCTCACACTGCAGACATATGGAACAGGGCGCCCCACATCCAAACCAGTTATTTCCAGCCTGGCCCAAATGGGTTCTGGGCATCAGAACTGGCATCAGAGGGCAGACAGTAAATTTTGGGCATTTGAATAAGTAACTGATGTTTTTAAGGGGTTAAATGCCTTTGGGCCACAGATCTGACATTTAAAATACACAGAAAGTGATGCCCTGCATCAAACCAAGGTTCTTCCAGCCTGGCCCAAATGCGTTCTGGGCACCAGAATTGGCATCAAACTGGGCAAACAGCCAATTTTCGCAAATTTGAATAAGTAACTGATGTTTTGAAGGGGTTAAATGCCTTTGGGCCACTGATCAGACACTTAAAATACACAGATATTGATGCCCTGCATCAAACCCAGGTCCCTTCAGCCTGGCCTAAATGGGTACTGGGCACCAGAACTGGCATCAAAGTGGGCAAAGAGCCCATTTTCACAGATTTGAATAAGTAACTGATGCTTTTAAGGGGTTAAATGCATTTGAGCCACTGATATGACACTTAAAATTCTCAGACAGTGATGCCCTGCACCAAACCCAGGTCCCTCCAGCCTGACCCAAATGGGTTCTGGGCACCAGAACTGGCATCAAAGTGGGCAAAGAGCCCATTTTCACAGATTTGAATAAGTAACTGATGTTTTTAAGGGGTTAAATGCCTTTGGGTCACTGATCTGACACTTCAAATACACAGAAAGTGATGCCCTGCATCAAACCCAGGTCCCTCCAGCATGGCCCAAATGGGTTCTGGGCACCAGAACTGGCATCAAAGTGGGCAAACAGCCCATTTTCACAGATTTGAATAAGTAACTGTTATTTTTAAGGGGTTAAATGCCTTTGGGCCACTGATACGACACTTAAAATACACAGAAAGTGATGCCCTGCATCAAACCAAGGTTCTTCCAGCCTGGCCCAAATGCGTTCTGGGCACCAGAATTGGCATCAAACTGGGCAAACAGCCCATTTTCGCAGATTTGAATAAGTAACTGATGTTTTTAAGGGGGTTAAATGCCTTTGGGCCACTGATCTGACACTTAAAATACAGAGATATTGATGCCCTGCATCAAACCCATGTCCCTACAGCCTGGCCTAAATGCGTTCTGGGCACCAGAACTGGCATCAAAGTGGGCAAACAGCCCATTTTCACAGATTTGAATAAGTAACTGATGTTTTTAAGGGGTTAAATGCCTTTGGGCCACTGATCTGACACTTAAAATTCACAGACAGTGATGCCCTGCATCAAACCCACGTCCCTTTAGCCTGGCCCACATGGGTTCTGGGCACCAGATCTAGCATCAAAGTGGGCAAACTGCCCTTTTTCACAGATTTGAATAACTGATGTTTTGAAGGGGTTAAATGCCTTTGAGCCACTTATACCACAATGCATATGTCAGGAAATAGGAAGAAGTCCTGATTACTTCAATTACGCATACAGCGCTCTGAGCTGCAAATTCCTCTGCCTGCCAGCACAAGGCTGGAATTCTAAGCCACTCTTTCTCCCTCCTCCCACCATACAGCCGTAATGTAAGACGAGCCTGCCAGCTTCATTGAAGAATTTATATGGCTCTGTGCTGCTGTCACGATAATGCCAAAATATGTCATATTGTGAATGTAGTTTCAGAAGGACATGGTGAACTACACACACACACTCACAATTCAGCTGCAACCCCTTGCTCTCCCGCCCCTCCTCTTCCCCCCTCAGCTTCACTCCTACCCGAAACAAAGCCTATGATAGAGACTGGGCAACCTGATACTAATGGTGGGCAGGGTGTGGCTTTAAATTGCAGGTGACCAATCCTGCAAAGCCACCCGCTGTCCCTCCCCTCTCATTCAGGAATGCCTTTGTCTGAGACCTTGGAATAATGCATATCATTAACCAGCCCTTTAGTGATGTCACAAGCTCAGAAGTATAAGTCACTATACTCTTAGACCAGCCTTCAGTCTTGTCCGGGAAGCGATCTAACACAGCTTGGCAAAGCTGTTCCATGCATCTGGATGTATTTATCCTCCTAAGCCACAGGCCAGCCAAGATGATACCATGACATAACCTGTAAGTTCTCTTTTCAAGACTGAAGGCTGGTCTAAGAGTATAGTGACTTATACTTCTGAGCTTGTGACATCACTAAAGGACTGGTTAATGATATGCACTGATCGGATAGTTCTTTACTTTATTCCAAGGTCTCAGACAAAGGCATTCCTGAATGAGAGGGGAGGGACAACGGGTGGCTTTGCAGGATTGGTCACCTGCAGTTTAAAGCCACACCCTGCCCACCATTAGTATCAGGTTGCCCAGTCTCTATCATAGGCTTTGTTTCGGGTAGGAGTGAAGCTGAGGGGGGGGGGGAGTCAGGAGAGCAAGGGGTCGCAGCTGAATTGTGAGTGTGTGTGTGTAGTTTGCCATGTCCTTCTGAAACTACATTCACAGTATGACATTTTTTGGCATTACCGTGACAGCAGCACAGGGCCATATAAATTCTTCAATGAAGCTGGCAGTCTCATCTTACATTACGGCTGTATAGTGGGAGGAGGGAGAAAGAGTGGCTTAGAATTCCAGCCTTGTGCTGGCAAGCAGAGGAAATTGCAGCTCAGAGCGCTGTATGTGTAATTGAAGTAATCAGGACTTCTTCCTATTTTCTGACATATGCACTGTGGTATCAGTGGCTCAAAGACATTTAACCCCTTAAAAACATAAGTTACTTATTCAAATCAGTGAAAATGGGCTGTTTGCCCATTTTGATGCCAGTTCTGGTGCCCAGAACCCATTTGGGCCAAGCTGGCGGGACCTGGGTTTGATGCAGGGCATCACTGTTTGTGTATTTTAAGTGTCAGATCTGTGGCCCAAAGGCATTTAACTCCTTAAAACATCAGTTACTTATTCAAATATGCGAAAATGGTCTGTTTGCCCAGTTTGATGGCAATTTTGGTGCCCAGAACGTATTTGGGCCAGGCTGGAAGTACCTTGTTTTGATGCAGGGCATCACTTTCTGTGTATTTTAAGTGTCGTATCAGTGGCCCAAAGGCATTTAACCCCTTCAAAACATCAGTTACTTATTCAAATCTGCGAAAAAGGGCTGTTTGCCCACTTTGATGCGAGTGCTGATGCCCAGAACCCATTTGGGCCAGGCTGGAAGAACCTTGGTTTGATGCAGGGCATCACTTTCTATGTATTTTAAGTGTCGTATCAGTGGCCCAAAGGCATTTAACCCCTTAAAAACATCAGTTACTTATTCAAATCAGTGAAAATGGGCTGTTTGCCCACTTTGATGCCAGTTCTGATGCTCAGAACTCATTTGGGTCAGGCTGAAGAGAACTGTTTTTCATGTGGGGCTCCCTGTTCTATATGTATGCACTGTGGTATCAGTGGCCCAATGGCATTTAACCCCTTAAAAACATCAGTTACTTATTCAAATCTGCGAAAATGGGCTGTTTTCCCACTTTGATGCCAGTGCTGATGCCCAGAACCCATTTGGGTCAGGATGAAAGAACCTTGGTTTGATGCAGGGCATCACTTTCTATGTATTTTAAGTGTCGTATCAGTGGCCCAAAGGCATTTAACCCCTTAAAAACATCAGTTACTTATTCAAATCTGTGAAAATGGGCTGTTTGCCCACTTTGATGCCAGTTCTGGTGCCCAGAACCCAGTTGGGCCAGGCTGATGGGACCTGGGTTTGATGCAGGGCATTACTATCTGTGTATTTTAAGTGTCGTTTCAGTGGCCCAAATGCATTTAACCCCTTAAAAACATCAGTTACTTATTCAAATCTGTGAAAATGGGCTGTTTGCCCACTTTGATGCCAGTTCTGGTGCCCAGAACCCATTTGGGCCAGGCTGAAGGGATGTGGGTTTGATGCAGGGCATCACTTTCTGTGTATTTGAAGTGTCAGATCAGTGGCCCAAAGGCATTTAGCCCCTTAAAAACATCAGTTACTTATTCAAATTGCCAAAATTGACTGTCTGCCCTCTTTGATGCCAGTTCTGATGCCCAGAACCCATTTGGGCCAGGCTGGAAATAACTGGTTTGGATGTGGGGCGCCCTGTTCTATATGTCTGCAGTGTGAGATCAGTGGCCCAAAGGCATTTAACCCTTTCTTCAGCGCTCTTTGGTGCCCACTTTGATGCCCATTTTTGTGCCAGTTTTATTGTTTTTGTAGCCGTTTTTAAGCGTATTCACAACAGGGCTCCTCGCTGCATTGTCTTTTATTATTGTGATGATTATTTTTTGTTGTTAAACCTATAAAAAACAGAAAAGTAAAAAATGCCGAATAAGAAACTGACGAATAAGAAACCAACTTCAGGTCTGAATAAGAAACTGAACGAATAAGAAACCAACTTCAGCCTCGTTGTGATTGTCCTCTATTAAAACTCAGCAATGGGTGACGGCCACATGCACACATTGAGTATTTGGTGAGTTTTTTACCTCAGTATTTGTAAGCCAAAGCCAGGAGTGGAACAATCAGAGGAAAAGTATAAGGCCGGCGTCACACACAGCGTAAAACAATACGGTCCGTATATTACGGCCGTAATACGCTGAAAAGTCCCGAAAATAGTGGTCCGTAGCTCCTCCGTAGGCAGGGTGTGTCAGTGTTTTTTGCGCATGGCATCCTCCGTATGTAATCCGTATGGCATCCGTACTGCGTGGTTTTCTCGCAGGCTTGCAAAACCAACATACCGCTATAGAAGTGATCCATGTGTCCCCAAAAAAAAAATATATATATATACTGTCTATATATATATCAGTAGACACTTATATGTATATATATTAATATTTATTCCAGCACTATACAGCTTGAAAGCCGGTAATTCAATTACCGGCTTTTTCTTTCTCCTTCCTAAACCCGACATGATTTGAGACATGGTTTACATACAGTAAACCATGTCTTCTCTCCATTTTTTTTGCAGATTCCACACTACTAATGTCAGTAGTCAAAACCAAAAACGAAAACAGAAGCAGCAACCAGTCCAAAATAATGCAAAAATTACAACAAACTTTATTGATCATAAGAACAGGTAAAAAATAACGGAGAGATAAAACAATCCCCGTACTACACGTAGCATGCACACATACTATGGGCAGGTGATAGGTGCCAGTAATATTGTACAAACTACCCTGTGGATACAGTACACTAAACGTTATAAGCTATGCACAAGTCACCGCATATGATTACATGTATAGCGACCCATAAGGTACAGGAAATGGCGACAATGCATAGTATCATGTATACATACCGGGCAGAGTACACAGATAACACGTGTCCAAAGGCACCGCACACCTGACCCCCTCGACGCGCGTTTCGGCTACTGCCTTTCTCAAGGGGTAATGTCAGTAGTGTGTATCTGCAAAATTTGGCCGTTCTATCTACTAAATTAAAGGGTTAAATGGCGGAAAAAATTGGCGTGGGCTCCCGCACAATTTTCTCCGCCAGAGTAGTAAAGCCAGTGACTGAGGGCAGATATTAATAGCCTGGAGAGGGTCCATGGTTATTGGCCCCCCCCCTGGCTAAAAACACCTGCCCCTAGCCACCCCAGAAAAGGCACATCTGGAAGATGCGCCCATTCTGGCACTTGGCCACTCTCTTCCCATTCCCGTGTAGCGGTGGGATATGGGGTAATGAAGGGTTAATGCCACCTTGCTATTGTAAGGTGACATTAAGCCAAATTAATAATGGAGAGGCGTCAATTATGACACCTATCCATTATTAATCCAATTGTAGTAAAGGGTTAAATAAAACACAAACACATTATTTAAAATTATTTTAATGAAATAAAAACAATGGTTGTTGGAGTATTTTATTCTACGCCCAATCCAGTCACTGAAGACCATCGTTCTGTAACAAAAAAAACATAATAAACCAACAATATCCTTACCCTCCGCAGATCTGTAACGTCCAACGATGTAAATCCATCTGAAGGGGTTAAAATAATTTGCATCCACGAGCTTTGCTAATGCAATGATGCTCATGGCTGCAAAAACCCCGGAAAATGAAGGTAAAGTAGGTCAATGACCTATATTTACCTTCATTTGCGGTGAGGCGCCCTCTGCTGGCTGTTCCTAGATCGTGGGAACTTTCCTAGAAAGCTCCCAGGCTCGAGTTCATATGAGGACAACCAGCATAGGGCGCCTCTTATGAACTCGAGCCTGGGAGCTTTCTAGGAAAGTTCCCACGATCTAGAAACATCCAGCAGAGGGCGCCTCACCGCAAATGAAGGTAAATATAGGTCATTGACCTACTTTACCTTCTTTTTCCGGGGTTTTTGCAGCCATGAGCATCATTGCATTAGCAAAGCTCGTGGATGCAAATTATTTTAACCCCTTCAGATGGATTTACATCTTTGGACGTTACAGATCTGCGGAGGGTAAGGATATTGTTGGTTTATTATGTTTTTTTTGTTACAGAACGAGGGTCTTCAGTGACTGGATTGGGCGTAGAATAAAATACTCCAACAACCATTGTTTTTATTTCATTAAAATAATTTTAAATAATGTGTTTGTGTTTTATTTAACCCTTTACTACAATTGGATTAATAATGGATAGGTGTCATAATTGATGCCTCTCCATTATTAATTTGGCTTAATGTCACCTTACAATAGCAAGGTGGCATTAACCCTTCATTACCCCATATCCCACCGCTACACGGGAATGGGAAGAGAGTGGCCAAGTGCCAGAATAGGCGCATCTTCCAGATGTGCCTTTTTCTGGGGTGGCTGGGGGCAGGTGTTTTTAGCCAGGGGGGGGCCAATAACCATGGACCCTCTCCAGGCTATTAATATCTGCCCTCAGTCACTGGCTTTACTACTCTGGCGGAGAAAATTGTGCGGGAACCCACGCCAATTTTTTCCGCCATTTAACCCTTTAATTTAGTAGATAGAACGGCCAAATTTTGCAGATACACACTACTAACATTAGTAGTGTGGAATCTGCAAAAAAAATGGGGATATGAGATGGTTTACTGTATGTAAACCAGGTCTCATATCATGTCGGGTTTAGGAAGGAGAAAGAAAAAGCCGGTAATTGAATTACCGGCTTTCAAGCTGTCTAGCGCTGGAATAAATATTAATATATATACATATATGTGTCTCACTGACATATATATATATATATACCTATTCTATGTGTACACATTTATTCTACCTATTGGACTGTAAGCTGTCAGTGTGATTTTACTGTACACCGCACTGAATTACCGGCTTTTCTCTCTAACACCGCTGCGTATTTCTCGCAAGTCACACTGCTTGTCCGTGTGTAATCCGTATTTTTCACGCTTCCATAGACTTTCATTGGCGTATTTCTTGCGCAGTACGGTGACAAACGCAGCATGCTGCGATTTTGTACGGCCGTAGAAAGCCGTATAATACTGATCAGTTTAATACGGCAGATAGGAGCAGGGGCATAGAGAATAATTGTGCCGTATGTTTTGCGAGTTTTACGGACGTAGTTTCTGCGCTCTTACGTCCGTAAAACTCGCAAGTGTGACGCTGGCCTAATAGAAACATATGCACCACTTCTGTATTTATCTCCCACTCCTGGTTTTGGCTTACAGGTACTAAGGTAAAAAACTGAATGTGGCCTGATAAAAAAAAAATAAAATCACACGGCACTGGGACCATACGTGTGCAATCCAATATAAAAAACACACCAATGTCCTTTGATAACCCGGCAATTCCCTGCCATGTTCTGTCAAATCACTGCAGGAGCGGACAGGATAGAAGAGATGGATTACATACAGTAAATACATATAGAATAGGTAGATATATAGATGTCTATGACAAATACAATTAGTACAGTGTGTGTGCAAATTACTAGACATGTATTTAATTAACGACCGGAGGTAGTTTCATTTTTGCGTTTTCGTTTTTCGCTCCCCTCCTTCCCAGAGCCATAACTTTTTTTATTTTTCCTTCAACATGGCCATTTGAGGGCTTGTTTTTTTGCGGGACGAGTTGTACTTTTGAACGACACCATTGGTTTTACCATGTTGTGTACTCGAAAGCGGGGAAAAAAATTCCAAGTGCGGTGAAATTGCAAAAAAGTGCAATATAGTAACATAGTAACATAGTTAGTAAGGCCGAAAAAAGACATTTGTCCATCCAGTTCAGCCTATATTCCATCATAATAAATATCCAGATCTACGTCCTTCTACAGAACCTAATAATTGTATGATACAATATTGTTCTGCTCCAGGAAGACATCCAGGCCTCTCTTGAACCCCTCGACTGAGTTCGCCATCACCACCTCCTCAGGCAAGCAATTCCAGATTCTCACTGCCCTAACAGTAAAGAATCCTCTTCTATGTTGGTGGAAAAACCTTCTCTCCTCCAGACGCAAAGAATGCCCCCTTGTGCCCGTCACCTTCCTTGGTATAAACAGATCCTCAGCGAGATATTTGTATTGTCCCCTTATATACTTATACATGGTTATTAGATCGCCCCTCAGTCGTCTTTTTTCTAGACTAAATAATCCTAATTTCGCTAATCTATCTGGGTATTGTAGTTCTCCCATCCCCTTTATTAATTTTGTTGCCCTCCTTTGTACTCTCTCTAGTTCCATTATATCCTTCCTGAGCACTGGTGCCCAAAACTGGACACAGTACTCCATGTGCGGTCTAACTAGGGATTTGTACAGAGGCAGTATAATGCTCTCATCAT
This sequence comes from Ranitomeya imitator, assembly GCF_032444005.1. Taxonomy (NCBI): domain Eukaryota; kingdom Metazoa; phylum Chordata; class Amphibia; order Anura; family Dendrobatidae; genus Ranitomeya; species Ranitomeya imitator. Next base: position 503,535,857 of record NC_091283.1, on the reverse strand, counting down.
GTGTATCCAGACCTCTTTTAATGCACCCCATGATCTTGTTTGCCTTGGCAGCTGCTGCCTGGCACTGGCTGCTCCAGGTAAGTTTATCATTAACTAGGATCCCCAAGTCCTTCTCCCTGTCAGATTTACCCAGTGGTTTCCCGTTCAGTGTGTAATGGTGATATTGATTCCCTCTTCCCATGTGTATAACCTTACATTTATCATTGTTAAACCTCATCTGCCACCTTTCAGCCCAAGTTTCCACACTTGTTTCTTGTTTTGCCTTTTTACTAGGTTCAGCAAATGCTAAAACTGACCTGCCATTATGATTCTACAGGTCATCACGATTTCATAGACACCAAACATGTTTAGGTTTTTTTTTTATCTAAGTGGTGAAAAATAAATTCCAAACTTTGCTTAAAAAAATAAAATTGTGCCATTTTCCAATACCCGTAGCGTCTCCATTTTTCATGATCTGGGGTTGTATGACGCCTTTTGTTTTGCGTGCCAAGCTGATGTTTTTAATGATACCACTTTTGTGCAGATACGTTCTTTTGATCGCCCATTATTGCATTTTAATGCAATGTTGCGGCGAACAAAAAAACGTAATTCTGGCATTTTTACTGTTTTTGTCGCTACGCCATTTAGCGATCAGGTTAATCCTTTTTTTTAATTGATAGATCAGGCAATTCTAAACTCGACGATACCAAATATGTGTATATTTGATTTTTTTTTATTGTTTTATTTTGAATGGGGCAAAAGGGGGTGATTTGAACTTTAATATTTTTCTTATTTTTTTATATTTTTTAAAACATTTTTTTTTAACTTTTGGCATGCTTCAATAGTCTAAGCCGAAGGCTGGGGCAGATGTTTAACTCCTTTACCCCCGAAGGTGGTTTGCACGTTAATCACCGGGCCAATTTTTGCAATTTTGACCAGTGTCACTTTATGAGGTTATAACTCTGGAACGCTTCAACGGATCCCGCTGATTCTAAGTTTGTTTTTTTTCAGGACATATTGTACTTCATGATGGTGGTAAAATTTCTTTGGTATGACTTCCATTATTTGTGAAAAAAAAAATGGAAATTTGCAAACTTTGGAAAATTTCGTAATTTTCCAACTTTGAATTTTCATACCCTTAAATCACAGAGATATGTCGCACAAAATAGTTAATAAATAACATTTCCCACATGTGTACTTTACATCAGCACAATTTTGGAACCCAATTTTTTTTCGTTAGGAAGTTAGAAGAGTTAAAAGTTGACCAGCGATTTTTCATTTTTCCAGCAAAATTTACAAAACCATTTTTTCTAGAGACCATATAACACATTTGAAGTCACTTTGAGGGGTCTATGTGATAGAAGATACCCGAAAGTGACACCATTCTAAAAACTGCACCCCTCAAGGTGCTCAAAACCACATTCAAGAAGTTTATTAACCCTTCAGGTGCTTCACAGGATTTTTTTGAAAAAAAAAATAACATTTAACTTTCTTTCACAAAAAATTCAGATCCATTTTTTTATTTTTCAAGGGAAACAGGAAAAAATGGACCCCAAAATTTGTTGTGTAATTTTTCCTGAGCATACCAATACCCTATATGAGGGGGGAAAAAAATACTGTTTTTGTGCACGGCAGAGCTCGGAATAGAAGGAGTGCTATTTGACTTTTTGAATGCAAAATATGCTGGAACAATTGGTGGACGCCATATCGCGTTTTGAGAGCCTCTGATGTGCCTAAACAGTGAAAATCTCCTACAAGTGACACCATTTTGGAAACTAGATCCCTCAGGGAACTGACCTAGATGTGTGGTGAGCACATTGAACCCTCAGGTGCTTCACAGAAGTTTATAACGTTGAGCTGTGAAAATTAAAAATAACAAATTTTATCCACAAATATGTTTTCAGCACAAAATATTGCATTTTAATAAGGGTAACAGGAGACATAGCATCATACAATTTGTTGGGCAATTTCTCCTGAGTATGCCGATACCCCATATGAGCATATGAGGGAGAAAAACACTGTTTTTGGAGAGCCTCTGAAATGCCTCAACAGTGAAAATCCCCCACAAGTGACAAAATTTTGAAAACTAGACCCCTCAGGGAATTTATATAGATGTGTGGTGAGCACATTGAACCCTCAGGTGCTTTGCAGACGTTTATAACGTTAAGCCGCAAAATAAAAAAAATAAAAAATAAATTTTTTTCCCACAAATATGTTTTTAGCGCAAAATTTTGCATTTTAATAAAGATAACAGGAGAAACTGCACCATACAATTTGTTGTACAATTTCTCATGAGGTTGTCCATACCTCATATGTGGGGAAATACTTCTTTTGAGGCACAGTGCAAATCTCAGAAGGGAAGAGGTGCCATATTGGAGTTCAGATTTTGCAGAATGGTTTGAGGGTGCCATGTCACATTGGCAGAGCCCCTGAGGTGCCAGAACAACAGAAACCCCCTATATGTGGCCTCATTTTACAAACTACACTCACCAATGAATTCATCTAGGGGTGCAGTGATCATACTTACATCGCATGTGCCTCACAAAGTTTTATACCACTGAAGAAAGAATAAATTGGATTTTTACCACTAAAATGTTATTTTAGATCCAAGCTTTTAATTTTTCTAAAGGCTAATAGGAAATTTTTCTTAAAGCAAACTGAGGTCCATTTTTCCTGAGTGCGCCAATACCCTACATGTAATCGGGAAATATTTTTCAGGCACAGTGTAAAGCTCAGAAGGCAAGGAGTGCCAGATGTTACGGTTTGCAAGTGCTATGACCCACTGGGAGAGCCCATGAGGTGCCAGAACAGCAGAACCCCCCATAAGTTACCCCATTTTACAAACTACACTTCTCAATGAATTCGACTATGTGTGCATGATCATGTTGACACCATTGGTGTGTCACAGAATTTTATACCATTGGGCAGTGAAGACAAAATAACTACATTTTTGCCACCAAAATTTAGTTTTAGCCAAAGATTTTACATTTTCACACTAGTGGGTAAAAATGGCGCAGTAATTTGTCCCACAATTTCTACTGAACGTGACAATACCCCATATGTGGCTGTACAGTACTACTTAGCCATACGGAGAGACTCAAGAGGAACGGAGCGCTATTTGCCTCCTAGAGTGCAGATTTTCCTAGAACAGTTTGCGGACTCCATATACAGAGCACCTAATTGATAGGAAAGCAGAATCACCCCTCAAGTGACCCCATTTGGGAAACTATACCACATGGTGAATTTATCTACAGGTGTAGTGACGATTTTGACTCCATGGGTATTTTCCAGAAACAAGAAGCAATGAATGTTGCCGAGTGAAAATTGCAAACTGTTGTTGTAATGACTGTATGCTGTAGTAACCAGTACGTTGCAATCACCAGTACGTTATGCCCAACTTGGTTATGCCCAACCTGTACTTCTGGAGGTTTGCACATGTAAGTTAGGTGGGCTCTCATTGCTTCAGAAATCCCAAACGTGGGGCTCAGAAGGGAAGGGTTTCATTTGGATTTGGGAGCAGAGAATTTGCTGAATTTCTTTTGGGGGGGGCGAGGGCCATTTTGCTTTTCCAGAACCTTTGTACTACCAGTAACGTGGAAGCCCCCTATATTTCCATTGACAAATGACGGACCTGAGTGAAGGCTTGCTTTCTTGTGGATTTAGTTGAAGATTTTATTGGAAACATTTTACATAACGTTTGTGATCACATTTATCCAGCGCTCTATGCTGAGCACTTACTTTGGAGTTTCTATCTAAATCTCTGATTGACGTGATTCGGATGAAACCCCCGAGGGATCCGTTCACAATAATGAGGCAGCAGAGTTACTCTGGACTCTGTCTGGGCTCTGTTGAGTGGTGCCCTTTTTTTCAGAGGTGCACAAAACTGTGGCCGATAGCACTTTTATGCACTCTTAATAAATAGACTGAAACAGCTGGATCACAGGTCAGACAGCGTCTACAGTGCCTCCATCTGCCTCATTATAGGGAATCTGCCGCGAGGGGTTCCGTGTGAATCACATATTTCAGAGATTTGCACAGAAACCCTGGTATAAATGCTCAGCGCAGAGCGCAGGGTAATTGTGCACCGAGCCTTACTGCGATCTTTGGGAGGTAGAATGAACAACTCAACAGTAGGTGAAAAATTTATTTTATTTTTTTTACGCCGTTCCTCTTGTGGTAAAAGTAATTAGACGCTTTTATTCTTCGGATTGGTGCGATTGCAACTATACCAGATTTATATTGCTTTTTTACGTTTGGCTGCTGTCGCACACTAAAACACGCTTTTTTTTCAAAGACTAATTTTTGTACCGCCTTATTTTTAAAGCTATAATTTTTCCATATTTCAGCCGACTGAGTTATGTCACAGCTTGTTTTTTTGCAGGACAAGTTTACGTTATTATTGGTACCATTTTCAGGCTCATGACATTTTTTGATCGCTTTCTATTCTGATTTTTGGTAGGCAGAATATCATTTTTTATGTTTTGGCACTTTTACACAATAAAAACTATTTTATAGAAAAAATTATTGTCTTTACATTGCTTTATTCTGAAAGCTATAACTTTTTATTTTTTGGCTGATGGAGCTGTGTGGCAGCTTGTGTTTTGCGGGACAAGATGAAGCTGTCAGCAATACCATTTTTACTTACGTTTGGCTTTTTGATCGCATTTTATTGGACTTTTTGTTTGGCGGTAGATGATGAAGCATAGTTTTTTGTCTCGTTTTTATGCACTGAGCATGATCTAACTAACTTCCTAGTGCCTGGTAACCCGAATGTTGTCATGAGGACATCGGGCCACCATGGCAATAATCAGAACCCCATTATAACGTTGTTGGGTCTCCAATTCAAGGGCAGAGGGGCTTTCTTCTCTCTGCCTGCCTGCTAAATGCTGAGATAGCAGCAACAGCAGCATTTAGGGGGTTAAAGTGCTGGAATCAACTGACACCTGGTGGCGATCACGAGCACAGCCTCTGTGCAACAAAATCGCCTACATGTATCCGTATGTCCCAGGTTGCTAAGTACCAGGCAACCTCAAAGTATGGATACGCCTAAGGTCGTAAAGGGGTTAATGACCATTCGCAGTTTCGCTGTATCATCCATGTTGTACACAGTAGTCGTGGTAGAGGGCCTTATTTTCCAATCTTTCTCCAATTCAATTCTTTTTTTTAACCCCTTAATCCCATATGACGTACTATCCCGTCAAGGTGACCTGGGACTTAATCCCCAGTGACAGGATAGTACGTCATATGCGATCGGCCGCACTCACGGGGGGAGCGCGGCCGATTGCGGCCGGGTGTCAGCTAACTATCGCAGCTGACATCCAGCACTATGTGCCAGGAGCGGTCACGGACTGCCCCTGGCACATTAACCCCCAGCACACTGCGATCAAACATGATCGCGGTGTTCTGGCGGCATAGGGAAGCATCGCGCAGGGAGGGGGCTCCCTGCATGCTTCCCTGAGAACCTCGGAGCAACGCGATGTGATCACTTTGCTCTGAGGGTCTCCTACCTCCTTCTCCCTGCAGGCCCCGGATCCCTGCGGCTACATCCGGGTCCTGCAGGAAGGTGGCTTACCAGCGCCTGCTCAGAGCAAACGCTGGTAAGCCTGCAGCCCTGCATGTCAGGTCGCTGATCTGACACAGTGCTGTGCAAAGTGTCAGATCAGCAATCTGTCACTATAACATGATGCCCCCCTGGTGCAATGTTATAAAGTAAAAAAAAAAAATACTCACATTTGTAAAAAAAAAAAAAACCTAAATAAAGAAAAAAAAATATATATAGTTCCCATAAATTTCTTTATCTAAATAATAAAAAAAACAATAAAAGTACACATATTTAGTATCGCCGCGTCCGTAACGACCCCACCTATAAAACTGTCCTACTAGTTAACCCCTTCAGTGAACGCGGTAAAAAACAAATAAAAAACGAGGCAAAAAACAACGCTGTATTCTCATACCGCCGAACAAAAAGTGGAATAACACGCGATCAAAAAGACGGATATAAATAACCATGGTACCTCTGAAAACGTCATCTTGTCCCGCAAAAAACGAGCTGCCATACAGCATCATCAGCGAAAAAATAAGTGCTCAGAATAAAGCGATACAAAAATAATCATTTTTTCTATAAAATAGTTTTTATCGTATAAAAGCGGCAAAACATAAAAAAATGATATAAATGAGGTATCGCTGTAATCGTACTGACCCGAAGAATAAAACTGCTTTATCAATTTTACCAAATGTTGAACGGTATAAACGCCCCCCAAAAAAGAAATGAATGAATAGCTGGTTTTTCGTCATTCGGCCTCACAAAAATCGGAATAAAAAGCGATCAAAAAGTCACGTGCCTGAAAATCTTACCAATAAAACGTCAACTCGTCCCACAAAAAACAAGACCTCACATGACTCTGTGGACCAAAATATGGAAAAATTATAGCTCTCAAAATGTGGAGACGCAAAAACTATTTATTGCAATAAAAAGCGTCTTTTAGTCTGTGACGGCTGGCAATCATAAAAATCCGCTAAAAAACCCGCTATAAATAGTAAATGAAACCCCCCTTCATCACCCCCTTAGTTAGGGAATAATAAAAAAATTAAAAAAATGTATTTATTTCCATTTTCCCATTAGGGTTAGTGCTAGGGTTGGGGCTAGGGTTAGGATTAGGGTTAGGATTAGGGCTAGGTTTATGGTTAGAGGTAGGGTTAGGGGTAGGGTTAGAGCTAGGGTTGGGGCTAGGGTTTCAGTTAGAATTGGGGGTTTCCACTGTTTAGGCACATCAGGGGCTCTCCAAATGTGACATGGCGTCCCATCTCAATTCCCTTCCGAGCTCTTCCATGCGCCCAAACAGGGGTTTAACCAAACATATGGGGTATCAGCGTACTCAAGACAAATTGGACAACAACTTTTGGGGTCCAATATCTCTTGTTACCCTTGGGAAATTAAAATTTTGGGGGGCTAAAAAAAAACATTTTTTGTGGGAAAAAAAGATTTTTTATTTTCACGGCTTTGCGTTATAAACTGTAGTGAAACACTTGGGGGTTCAAAGTTCTCACAACACATCTAGATAAGTTCCATAGGGGGTCTAGTTTCCAATATGGAGTCACTTGTGGGGGTTTTCTACTGTTTGCAAACGCAATGTGACGCCTGCAGACCAATCCATCTAAGTCTGCATTCCATTCCGAGCTCTGCCATGCACCCAAATGGTGGTCCTTCCCCCCCACATATGGGGTATCAGTGTACTCAGGACAAATTGGACAACAACTTTTGGGGTCCAATATCTCCTGTTACCCTTGGGAAAATACAAAACTTGGGGATAAAAATAATTTTGTGGGAAAAAAAATGATTTTTTATTTTCACTGCTCTGCGTTATAAACTGTAGTGAAACGCTTGGGGGTTCAAAGTTCTCACAACACCTCTAGATAAGTTCCTTGAGGGGTCTAGTTTCTAATATGGGGTCACTTGTGGGGGGTTTCTACTGTTTAGGTACATTAGGGGCTCTGCAAATGCAACATGGCATCCCATCTCAATTCCAGTCAATTTTGCATTGAAAAGTCAAATAGCGATCCTTCCCTTCCGAGCTCTGCCATGCGCTCAAACAGTGGTTTACCCCCACATATGGGGTATCGGCATACTCAGGACAAATTCTACAACAGCTTAGGGGGTCTACTTTCCAAAATTGTGTCACTTTTGGGGGGTTTCAATGTTTAGACACATCAGTGGCTCTCCAAACGCAACATGGCGTCCCATCTCAATTCCTGTCAATTTTGCATTAAAAAGTCAAACGGCGCTCCTTCCCTTCCGAGCTCTGCCATGCACCCAAACAGTGGTTTACCCCCCCCTCATATATGGGGTATCAGTGTACTCAGGACAAATTGCACAACAACTTTTGGGGTCCAATTTCTTCTCTTACCCTTGGGAAAATAAAAAATTGGGGGCGAAAAGATCATTTTTGTGAAAAAATATTATTTTTTATTTTTACGGCTCTGCATTATAAACTTCTGTGAAGCACTTGGTGGGTCAAAGTGCTCACCACACATCTAGATAAGTTCCTTAGGGGGTCTACTTTCCAAAATGGTGTCACTTGTGGGGAGTTTCAATGTTTAGGCACATCAGGGGCTCTCCAAACGCAACATGGAGTCCCATCTCAATTCCAGTCAATTTTGCATTGAAAAGTCAAATAGCACTCCTTCCCTTCCGAGCTCTGCCATGCGCCCAAACAGTGGTTTACCCCCACATATGGGGTATCGGCGTACTCAGGACAAATTGTACAACAGCTTTTGGGGTCCATTTTCTCCTGTTACCCTTGGTAAAATAAATCAAATTGGAGCTCAAGTAAATTTTGTGTGAAAAAAAGTTAAATGTTCATTTTTATTTAAACATTCCCAAAATTCCTGTGAAACACCTGAAGGGTTAATAAACTTCTTGAATGCGGTTTTGAGCACCTTGAGGGGTACAGTTTTTAGAATGGTGTCACACTTGGTTATTTTCTATTATATAGACCCCTCAAAATGACTTAAAATGAGATGTGGTCCCTAAAAATAAATGGTGTTGTAAAAATGAGAAATTGCTGGTCAACTTTTAACCCTTATAACTCCCTAAAAAAAAAATTGGTTCAAAAATTGTGCTGATGTAAAGTAGACCTGTGGGAAATGTTACTTATCAAGTATTTTGTGTGACATATCTCTGTGATTTAATGGCATACAAATTTAAAGTTGGAAAATTGCGAAATTTTCACCAAATTTCCATTTTTTTTCACAAATAAACGCAAGTTTTATCGAAGAAATTTTACCACTATCATGAAGTACAATATATCATGAGAAACATTGTCAGAATCATCAGGATCCGTGGTCAGAATTGTAAAAATTGGCCCGGGCATTAACGTGCAAACCACCCTTGGGATTTAAGGGGTTTAATCGTCCAAATTTTTTTCACAGGGCAAGTCAAGTTCTTGCTTTGTCCCATCTTGTTGTATTTCTCTCTGTCAAATGTCAGTAACATCTGATGGAAATGAGGGCTCCTTCTGTGCACATACATCTCTTCTACAGTCCACAACATGATAGCTTCTATGCATGGATTCATTGACAGATTCTCTCTCTTTGTACAATGTTTTAAAAAATGTAAAAGTCCCAATCTTATACAATTTAAACTCACAATCTTTTAACAATTGTCAAATCATTTATTCTGAGGCCCTTAATTTTTGGCAGTTCAATGCAAGAACTGCCAAAAATTAGTAAGATGTAAGATTTAGGCTATGTGCACACGTTCAGGATTTCTCGCAGAAAATTCCTGAGAATTCCGGACATTTTCTGCAAGAAATCCGCAAGAAAACCGCATGCGTTTTTGCTGCGATTTTGCAGCGGTTTTGACACGTGTTTTGACGCGTTTTTGCCGCGGTTTTTTCCAGACACTTCCCAATGCATTTTGGAGTGGGAAATCCGCAAAAAAACGGAAAATTAATGAACATGCTGCGGTTTTTACGGCGATGCGTTTTTTTCGCGGACAAAAACGCATCATGTGCACAAAACATGCAGAATTCATGCTAAATGATGGGATGCTTATTGTATGCGTTTTTTTGCGGTTTTATAGCGTTTTTATCGGGAAAAACCGCGAAAAAACCGCAATGTGTGCACACAGCCTTAGTGTGCCTCCTTCATAAATTAAGCAAGATGTGTCTAACCATGTTACATTCACCACATGCTCAGATAAGTACCAAAGCAAAATGTTAAAATTACATTTACCGGTGGACATTTTTTTCAGCATTGAAAGCAATGAGAAAGTGCAAAAACACTATGTCTTATCATAGCCTCAGGGGTGGAGGAGGCATTTTTTTTCTGTCTTTTTTAATTTGCCTTATATAGTGGGTATGGAAAGTATTCAGACCTTTTTAACTTTTTCACTCTTTGTTTCATTACATCCATTTGGTAAATTCAAAAAAGTTCATTTTTTTTCTCATTAATGTACACTCTGCACCCCATCTTGACTGGAAAAAAACAGAAATGTAGTAATTTTTGCAAATTTCTTAAAAATAAGAACTGAAATTCAGACCGTTTGCTCAGTATTGAGTAGAAACTGTTATGACCTGGTGGTCAGGACAATAATGGACCTGGTGGTTAAGAGCACACGGAATGACCTGATAGTTACTGATAATAAAGGACGAGCTCTGGGACGTGGGAACTCTGCTGACCGCAATCCCTAATCCTATCAAACACACTAGAAATAGCCGTGGATTGCGCCTAACGCTCCCTATGCAACTCGGCACAGCCTAAGGAACTAGCTAGCCCTGAAGATAGAAAAATAAAGCCTACCTTTAGCAAAGTGAGGCCCGACTTACTGAACAGACCGAGGATAGGAAAGGTTACTTTGCGGTCATCACAAAAACCTACAAAAAGACCACGCAGAGTGCGCAAAAAAGACCCTCCACACCGACTCACGGTGCGGAGGCGCTCCCTCTGCGTCCCAGAGCTTCCAGCGAGCAAGACAACAATAAAAAATAGCAAGCTGGACAGAAAAATAGCAAACCAAAGAAATACAAGCTGGAACTTAGCTTCTGCTGGGAAGACAGGTCACAAGAACGATCCAGGAGTGCACTAGACCAGTACTGGAACATTGACAGGTGGCATGGAGCAAAGATCTAAGTGGAGTTAAATAGAGCAGCCAGCTAACGAATTAACCTCGTCACCTGTGGAAGGAAACTCAGAAACACCCACCAGAGGAAGTCCATGGACAGAACCAGCCGAAGTACCATTCATGACCACAGGAGGGAGCCCGACAACAGAATTCACAACAGTACCCCCCTTGAGGAGGGGTCACCGAACCCTCACCAGAGCCCCCAGGCCGACCAGGATGAGCCAAATGAAAGGCACGAACCAGATCGGCAGCATGAACATCAGAGGCAAAAACCCAGGAATTATCTTCCTGACCATAACCCTTCCACTTGACCAGGTACTGGAGTTTCCGTCTCGAAACACGAGAATCCAAAATCTTCTCCACCACATACTCCAACTCCCCCACAACCAACACCGGGGCAGGAGGATCAACGGATGGAACCACAGGCGCCACGTATCTCCGCAATAACGACCTATGGAACACATTATGGATGGCAAAAGAAGCAGGAAGGGCCAAACGAAATGACACAGGATTGATAACCTCAGAAATCTTATACGGACCAATGAAATGAGGCTTAAACTTAGGAGAGGAAACCTTCATAGGAACATAACGAGACGACAACCAAACCAAATCCCCAACACGAAGTCGGGGACCCACACAGCGCCGGCGGTTAGCGAAACGTTGAGCCTTCTCCTGGGACAATGTCAAATTGTCCACCACATGAGTCCAAATCTGCTGCAACCTATCCACCACAGTATCTACACCAGGACAGTCCGAAGACTCAACCTGCCCTGAAGAGAAACGAGGATGGAAACCAGAATTGCAGAAAAACGGCGAAACCAAAGTAGCCGAGCTGGCCCGATTATTAAGGGCGAACTCAGCCAACGGCAAAAAGGACACCCGATCATCCTGATCAGCAGAAACAAAGCATCTCAGATATGTTTCCAAAGTTTGATTAGTTCGTTCGGTTTGGCCATTTGTCTGAGGATGGAAAGCCGAGGAAAAAGACAAATCAATGCCCATCCTAGCACAAAAGGATCGCCAAAACCTCAAAACAAACTGGGAACCTCTGTCAGAAACGATGTTCTCCGGGATACCATGTAAACGAACCACATGCTGGAAAAATAATGGCACCAAATCAGAGGAGGAAGGCAATTTAGACAAAGGTACCAAATGGACCATGTTAGAAAAGCGATCACAAACCACCCAAATGACCGACATCTTTTGAGAGACGGGGAGATCCGAAATAAAATCCATAGAAATATGCGTCCAGGGCCTCTTCGGGACCGGCAAGGGCAAAAGCAACCCACTGGCACGAGAACAGCAGGGCTTAGCCCGAGCACAAGTCCCACAGAACTGCACAAAAGAACGCACATCCCATGACAAAGACGGCCACCAGAAGGATCTAGCCACCAAATCTCTGGTACCAAAGATTCCATGATTCCCTAGCCAACACTGAACAATGAATCTCAGAGATAACTCTACTAGTCCATCTATCAGGGACAAACAGTTTCTCCGCTGGGCAACGGTCAGGTCTATCAGCCTGAAATTTTTGCAGCACCCGCCGCAAATCAGGGGAGATGGCAGACAAAATTACCCCCTCTTTGAGAATACCCGCCGGCTCAGGAACACCCGGAGAGTCAGGCACAAAACTCCTTGACAGGGCATCAGCCTTCACATTCTTAGAGCCCGGAAGGTACGAAACCACAAAATCAAAACGGGAGAAAAATAACGACCATCGAGCCTGTCTCGGATTCAACCGTTTGGCAGACTCAAGATAAGTCAAATTCTTGTGATCTGTCAAGACCACCACGCGATGCTTGGCTCCTTCCAGCCAATGACGCCACTCCTCGAATGCCCACTTCATGGCCAACAACTCACAATTACCAACATCATAGTTACGCTCAGCAGGTGAAAACTTTCTAGAAAAGAAAGCACATGGCTTCATCACCGAGCCATCAGAACTTCTTTGTGACAAAACAGCCCCTGCTCCAATCTCAGAAGCATCAACCTCGACCTGAAACGGGAGCGAAACATCTGGCTGGCACAACACAGGGGCAGAAGAAAAACGACGCTTCAACTCCTGAAAAGCCTCTACAGCCGCAGAAGACCAATTGACCACATCAGCACCCTTCTTGGTCAAATCAGTCAACGGTTTAGCAACAGTAGAAAAATTAGCGATGAAGCGCCGATAAAAATTAGCAAAGCCCAGGAACTTTTGCAGGCTCTTCACAGATGTCGGCTGAGTCCAATCGTAAATGGCCTGGACTTTAACGGGGTCCATCTCGATAGTAGAAGGGGAAAAAATTAACCCCCAAAAATGAAACCTTCTGAACTCCAAAGAGACACTTTGACCCCTTCACAAACAAGGAATTCGCATGAAGGACCTGGAACACCATTCTGACCTGCTTGACATGAGACTCCCAATCATCCGAAAAGACCAAAATATCATCCAAATACACAATCAGGAATTTATCCAGGTACTCTCAGAAGATGTCATGCATAAAGGACTGAAATACTGATGGAGCATTGGAAAGCCAGAATGGCATAACCAGGTACTCAAAATGGCCCTCGGGCGTATTAAATGCTGTTTTCCATTCATCGCCTTGTATAATACGCACAAGATTATACGCCCCTCGAAGATCTATCTTGGTGAACCAACTAGCCCCTTTAATACGAGCAAACAAATCAGACAGCAACGGCAAAGGATACTGAAATTTGACTGTAATTTTATTAAGAAGGCGGTAATCAATACAAGGTCTCAAAGAACCATCCTTCTTGGCCACAAAAAAGAACCCTTATCCTAACGGTGATGATGACGGGCAAATATGGCCTTTCTCCAAGGATTCCTTTATATAACTCCGCATAGCGGCGTGTTCTGGAACAGATAAATTGAACAATCGGCCCTTAGGAAACTTATTACCAGGAATCAAATTAATTGCACAATCGCAATCCCTATGAGGAGGTAGGGCACTGGCTTTGGGCTCATCAAATACATCCCGATAATCCGACAAAAACTCTGGAACTTCAGAAGGAGTTGAAGTCGAAATAGACAAAAATGGAACATCACCATGTACCCCCTGGCAACCCCAGCTGGACACAGACATAGATTTCCAGTCCAATACTGGATTATGAACCTGTAGCCATGGCAACCCCCAAAATTACCACATCATGCAGATTATGCAACACCAGAGAGCGGATATCCTCCTGATGTGCAGGAGCGATGCACATGGTCAATTGGGTCCAGTACTGAGGCTTATTCTTGGCCAAAAGCGTAGCATCAATTCCTCTCAATGGAATAGGATACTGCAAGGGCTCCAAGAAAAAACCACAGCGCCTAGCATACTCCAAGTCCATCAAATTCAGGGCAGCGCCTGAATCCACAAATGCCATAACAGAATAGGATGACAAAGAGCAAATCAGAGTAACAGACAATAGAAATTTAGACTGTACCGTACCAATGGTGGCAGACCTAGCGAACCGCTTAGTGCGCTTAGAACAATCGGAGATAGCATGAGTGGAATCACCACAGTAAAAACATAGCCCATTCCGACGTCTGTGTTCTTGCCGTTCAGCTCTGGTCAAAGTCCTATCACATTGCATAGGCTCAGGCCCATGCTCAGATAGTACCGCCAAATGGTGCACAACTTTACGCTCACGCAAGCGTCGATCGATCTGAATGGCCAAGGACATAGACTCATTCAGACCAGCAGGCATGGGAAACCCCACCATGACATCCTTAAGGGCTTCAGAGAGACCCTTTCTGAAGATTGCTGCCAGGGCACATTCATTCCACTGAATGAGCACAGACCACTTTCTAAACTTCTGACAATATATCTCCGCTTCATCCTGACCCTGACACAGAGCCAGCAAGATTTTCTCTGCCTGATCCACTGAATTAGGTTCGTCATAAAGCAATCCAAGCGCCAGGAAAAACGCATCAACATCACGCAATGCCGGATCTCCTGGCGCAAGGGAAAATGCCCAGTCTTGAGGGTCACCACGTAACAAAGAAATAATGATCTTTACTTGTTGAACAGGGTCACCTGAGGAGCGAGGTTTCAAGGCAAGAAACAATTTACAATTATTTTTGAAATTCAAGAACTTAGATCTATCACCAAAAAACAAATCAGGAATTGGAATCCTAGGCTCTGACATCGGATTCTGAACCACAAAATCTTGAATGTTTTGTATCCTTGTAGTGAGATTATCCATCCAAAATGACAGACCTTGAATGTCCATGTTTACACCAGTGTCCTGAACCACCCAGAGCTAAAGGGGAAAAGAGAGACAAAACACACTGCAAAGAAAAAAAAATGGTCTCAGAACTTCTCTTATCCCTCTATTGAGATGCATCAGTACTTTGGGCCACCTGTACTGTTATGACCTGGTGGTCTGTTGTGAATTCTGTGGCAGAGCTCCCTCCTGTGGTCACAAGTGGTACTTCGGCTGATTCTCTCTGTGAGCTTCCGTTGGTGGAGGAAAGTGGTACTGCGGCTTCTGAGTTTCCTTCCTCAGGTGATGTGGTGAAGTCGTTAGGTGCTGCTCTATTTAACTCCACCTAGTGCTTTGATCCTGGCCTCCAGTCAATGTTCTAGTATTGGACCGGTTTCCTCCTGGATCGTTCCTGTGGCCTGCTGCTCTGCATAGCTAAGTTCCGCTTTGCTATTTTGTTTGCTGTGTTTTCTGTCCAGCTTGTCTATTTGTTTTTTCCTGCTTGCTGGAAGCTCTGGGACGCAGAGGGTGTACCTCCGTGCCGTTAGTTCGGTACGGAGGGTCTTTTTGCCCCCTTTGCGTGGTTTTTGTAGGGTTTTGTGTCGACCGCAAAGTTACCTTTCCTATTCTCGCTCTGTTCAGAAAGTCGGGCATCACTTTGCTAAATCTATTTCATCTCTACGTTTGTCTTTTCATCTTAACTCACAGTCATTATATGTGGGGGCTGCCTTTTCCTTTGGGGTATTTCTCTGAGGCAAGGTAGGCTTATTTTTCTATCTTCAGGTTAGCTAGTTTCTCAGGCTGTGCCGAGTTGCATAGGGAGCGTTAGGCGCAATCCACGGCTGCCTCTAGTGTGGTTGGAGAGGATTAGGGATTGCGGTCAGCAGAGTTCCCACGTCTCAGAGTTCGTTCTATGTTTTTGGGTTATTGTCAGGTCACTGTATGTGTTCTGACCTCTATGTCCATTGTGGTACTGAATTACCTTTCATAACAGTGGTCAGGACAATAATGGACCTGGTGGTTAAGAGCACACGGAATGACCTGATAGTTACTGATAATAAAGGACGAGCTCTGGGACGTGGGAACTCTGCTGACCGCAATCCCTAATCCTATCAAACACACTAGAAATAGCCGTGGATTGCGCCTAACGCTCCCTATGCAACTCGGCACAGCCTAAGGAACTAGCTAGCCCTGAAGATAGAAAAATAAAGCCTACCTTGCCTCAGAGAAATTCCCCAAAGGAAAAGGCAGCCCCCCACATATAATGACTGTGAGTAAAGATGAAAATACAAACACAGAGATTAAATAGATTTAGCAAAGTGAGGCCCGACTTACTGAACAGACCGAGGATAGGAAAGGTTACTTTGCGGTCAGCACAAAAACCTACAAAAAGACCACGCAGAGTGCGCAAAAAAGACCCTCCGCACCGACTCACGGTGCGGAGGCGCTCCCTCTGCGTCCCAGAGCTTCCAGCGAGCAAGACAACAATAAAAAATAGCAAGCTGGACAGAAAAATAGCAAACCAAAGAAATACAAGCTGGAACTTAGCTTCTGCTGGGAAGACAGGTTACAAGAACGATCCAGGAGTGCACTAGACCAGTACTGGAACATTGACAGGTGGCATGGAGCAAAGATCTAAGTGGAGTTAAATAGAGCAGCCAGCTAACGAATTAACCTCGTCACCTGTGGAAGGAAACTCAGAAACACCCACCAGAGGAAGTCCATGGACAGAACCAGCCGAAGTACCATTCATGACCACAGGAGGGAGCCCGACAACAGAATTCACAACAAGAAACACCCTTTTGAGCTAGTACAGCAATGAGTCTTCTTGGGAATGATGCAACAAGTTTTTCACACCTGGATTTGGGGATCCTCTGCCATTCTTCCTTGCAGATCCTCTCCAGCTTCATCAGGTTGGATGGTGAACGTTGGAGGACAGCCATTTTCAAGTCTCTCCAGAGATGCTCAATTGGGTTTAGGTCAGGGTTCTGGCTGGGCCAGTCAAGAATGGTCACAGAGTTGTTCTGAAGCCACTCCTTTGTTATTTTAGCTGTGTGCTTAGGGTCATTGTCTTGTTGGAAGGTGAACCTTCGGCCAAGTCTGAGGTCCAGAGCATTCTGGAAGAGGTTTTCATAAAGGATATCTCTGTACTTTCCGCACTCATGTTTCCTTCAATGGCAACCAGTCGCCCTGTCCCTGAATCTGAAAAACACCCCCATCGCATGATGCTGCCATCACCATGTTTCACTGTTGGGATTGTATTGGGCAGGTGATGAGCAGTGCTTGGTTTTCTCCACACATACCGCTTAGAATTTGATTGTGAGCCCTCGCGGGCAGGGTCCTCTCTCCTACTGTACCATTCGTGACTTGTGTTGTTTAAGATTATTGTACTTGTTTTTATTATGTATACCACTCCTCACATGTAAAGCGCCATGAAATAAATGGTGATATAATAATAAATAGTAATAATAATAATAATTATCACCAAAAAGGTCTATCTTCATCTCATCAGAACAGAGAATCTTATTTCTCATAGTCTGGGAGTCATTTATGTGTTTTTTAGCAAACTCTATACGGGCTTTCATATGTCTTGCACAGAGGAGAGGTTTCCTTTGGGCCACTCTGCCATAAAGGCCTGACTGGTGGAGGGCTGCAGTGACAGTTGACTTTGTGGAACTTTCTCCCATCTCCCTACTGCATCTTTGGAGCTCAGCCACAGTGATTTTGGGATTCTTCTTTACCTCTCTCACCAAGGCTCTTCTCCCACGATTGCTTAGTTTGGCTGGACGGCCAGGTCTAGGAAGACTTCTGGTGGTCCCAAACTTCTTCCAGTTAAGGATTATAGAGGCCACTGTGCTCTTATGAACCTTGAGTAGTGCCGAAATTCTGTTGTAACCTTGGCCACATCTGTGCCTTGCCACAATTCTGTCTCTGAGCTCCTTGGCCAGTTCCTTTGACCTCATGATTCTCTTTTGGTCTGACATGCAGTGTGAGTTGTGAGGTCTTAAGGTACCGTCACACTAGACGATATCGCTAGCGATCCGTGACGTTGCAGCGTCCTCGCTAGCGATATCGTCCAGTGTGACAGGCAGCAGCGATCAGGCCCCTGCTGTGCTGTCGCTGGTCGGGGAAGAAAGTCCAGAACTTTATTTGGTCACTGGACTCCCCGCAGACACCGCTGAATCGGCGTGTGTGACACCGATTCAGCGATGTCTTCACTGGTAACCAGGGTAAACATCGGGTAACTAAGCGCAGGGCCGCGCTTAGTAACCCGATGTTTACCCTGGTTACCATCCTAAAAGTAAAAAAAACAAACACTACATACTTACCTACAGCTGTCTGTCCCCGGCGCTGTGCTCTGCACTCCTCCTGTACTGGCTGTGAGCGTCGGTCAGCCGGAAAGCAGAGCGGTGACGTCACCGCTCTGCTTTCCGGCCGCTGTGCTCACACAGACAGTACAGGAGGAGTGCAGAGCACAGCGCTGGAGGACAGACGGCTGTAGGTAAGTATGTAGTGTTTGTTTTTTTACTTTTAGGATGGTAACCAGGGTAAACATCGGGTTACTAAGCGCGGCCCTGCGCTTAGTTACCCGATGTTTACCCTGGTTACCGGCATCGTTGGTCGCTAGAGAGCTGTCTGTGTGACAGCTCTCCAGCGACCAAACAGCGACGCTGCAGCGATCCGGATCGTTGTCGGTATCGCTGCAGCGTCGCTAAGTGTGACGGTACCTTTATATAGACAGGTGTGTGCCTTTCCAAATCAAGTCTTATCAGTTTAATTAAACACAGCTGGACTCCAATGAAGGAGTAGAACTATCTCAAGGAGGATCACAAGGAAATGGACAGCATGTGACTTAAATATGAGTGTTTGAGCAAAGGGTCTGAATACTTAGGACCATGTGATATTTCAGTTTTTCTTTTTATTAAATTTGCAAAAATTTCTACATTTCTGGGGGGTTTTTCAGTCAGGATGGGGTGCAGAGTGTACATTAATGTGAAAAAAATGAACTTTTTTGACTTTACCAAATGGCTGCAATGAAACAAAGAGTGAAAAATTTAAAGGGGTCAGAATACTTTCTGTACCCACTGTATATGACTTCTCACATTTCCAGCACAGTCCCCATTTATCCCCAACCTGCACAAATTTCTTATCCTGCCGATACTCCAATGCAGAGCTGCTGCCGTATGTGTCCTTATTGGTTTTCTTACTGTGTGGTATCGCGTGCCCTCTAGATGGTAAAATAACCCTCTAGAATATATGAATGCCCTGTGCAAGTGCCCACAATTTGCCCCCTAGAAAATAATAATGTCCTCTGTGTGCCCCTTTGACAGTCACAGTAACCTGAGTTCCCCTATAACAATAAGTGCCCACTTAACATTTAGTAATGTCCCGAGTCTCCCCTCTGTACAGCTCCCCTGTACACAGTACGATGCTCTTGTATACACAGTATAATGACCCTTGCACTGTATAGTACCCCCACACACAGTATACTGACCTCTTAGTAGTCTGCAAACTGTTTGATAGTCCTAACACTGTATAATGGCCCCCACACTTTACAAAGTCCCCACATTAGCTCCCAACTGTATAATGGCCTCCTCACTGTAATCCCCACACTGAATGATGCTCTCTAAATAGCCTCCATATAGTATATAGTATAATGCATACCATAGTCCTTCATATAGTATAATCCACTCCTCATAGTCCTCCATACAGTATAATGCACTCCCCATAGGCCTCCAAACAGTTTAATGCACTCCCCATAGGCCTCCATACAGTATAATGCACTCCTCATAGACCTCCATACAGTATATTGTACTTCCATAGTCCTCCATACAGTATAATTCACTACCCATAGGCCTCCATACAATATAATACACTCCCGATAGGCCTCCATACAATATAATGCACTTCCCATGGTCCTCTATATACTATAATGCACTCCCCATAGTCCTCCAGACAGTATAATGCACAACCCATAGGCCTCTATACAGTATAATGTACTCCCCATAAAAAATACAATACTCACCTCTCCTCCTCTTTCCCCCACTGCTCCACTCTCTGCAGCGAGCATTCTGAACGCCTGCACATCTCAGCACAGTGGGCGTCATGTAGTGACATCATTGCACCTGCTGTGCTGAGACGTCAGATGCAGAGGGAAAATGATGGGAGAGGGAGCATCAGCTGACGCTCCCTCTCTTATTATTGCATTCAATTGTATCGGCATCCAGAATGCCAGTACAGTTGAACATACGAAGACGGACGGGGCTCTGGTGCCAGCACTGGCTCATAATCCCCATATTGTCCACGTGGCAGTGCAGGGAGATCATGTCACACATTGAGTATCTGAATTTTTTTACCTCAGTATTTGTAAATCAAAACCAGGAGTGGAACAAACAGAGGAATAGTATAATAGAAACATATGCACCACTTCTGTATTTATCACCCACTCCTTGTCTTGGCTTACAAATACTAAGGTAAAATACTGACCAAATACTGAACACGTGAACGTGGCCTTACGTTGATGAAAATTGGTAATTTTTTTTTATATTTTTTATTTCAATATCATTTATTGAACTTTAAATAAACTTTTACAAAAAGTGATAATTACGAATTTTCACAATTTAATCACAGAATAAACCAAAATATTCAAACTGGTTGGTTAAAAAGGGACTTATCAGTATAATTTTCCTATAATATCAATAAAGGAATACAGGTCCTTCTCAAAAAATTAGCATATAGTGTTAAATTTCATTATTTACCATAATGTAATGATTACAATTAAACTTTCATATATTATAGATTCATTATCCACCAACTGAAATTTGTCACGTTTTTTATTGTTTTAATACTGATGATTTTGGCATACAACTCCTGATAACCCAAAAAACCTGTCTCAATAAATTAGCATATTTCACCCATCCAATCAAATAAAAGTGTTTTTTAATAACAAACAAAAAAACCAACAAATAATAATGTTCAGTTATGCACTCAATACTTGGTCGGGAATCCTTTGGCAGAAATGACTGCTTCAATGCGGCGTGGCATGGAGGCAATCAGCCTGTGACACTGCTGAGATGTTATGGAGGCCCAGGATGCTTCAATAGCGGCCTTAAGCTCATCCAGAGTGTTGGGTCTTGCGTCTCTCAACTTTCTCTTCACAATATCCCACAGATTCTCTATGGGGTTCAGGTCAGGAGAGTTGGCAGGCCAATTGAGCACAGTAATACCATGGTCAGTAAACCATTTACCAGTGGTTTTGGCACTATGAGCAGGTGCCAGGTCGTGCTGAAAAATGAAATCTTCATCTCCATAAAGCATTTCAGCCGATGGAAGCATGAAGTGCTCCAAAATCTCCTGATAGCTAGCTGCATTGACCCTGCCCTTGATGAAACACAGTGGACCAACACCAGCAGCTGACATGGCACCCCACACCATCACTGACTGTGGGTACTTGACACTGGACTTCAGGCATTTTGGCATTTCCTTCTCCCCAGTCTTCCTCCAGACTCTGGCACCTTGATTTCCGAATGACATGCAAAATTTGCTTTCATCAGAAAAAAGTACTTGGGACCACTTAGCAACAGTCCAGTGCTGCTTCTCTGTAGCCCAGGTCAGGCGCCTCTGCCGCTGTTTATGGTTCAAAAGTGGCTTTACCTGGGGAATGCGGCACCTGTAGCCCATTTCCTGCACACGCCTGTGCACGGTGGCTCTGGATGTTTCCACACCAGACTCAGTCCACTGCTTCCTCAGGTTCCCCAAGGTCTGGAATCGGTCCTTCTCCACAATCTTCCTCAGGGTCCAGTCTCCTCTTCTCGTTGTACAGCGTTTTCTGCCACATTGTTTTCTTCCAACAGACTTACCATTGAGGTGCCTTGATACAGCACTCTGGGAACAGCCTATTTGTTGAGAAATTTCTTTCTGGGTCTTACCCTCTTGCTTGAGGGTGTCAATGATGGCCTTCTTGACATCTGTCAGGTCGCTAGTCTTACCCATGATGGGGGTTTTGAGTAATGAACCAGGCAGGGAGTTTATAAAAGCCTCAGGTATCTTTTGCATGTGTTTAGAGTTAATTAGTTGATTCAGAAGATTAGGGTAATAGGTCGTTTAGAGAACCTTTTCTTGATATGCTAATTTATTGAGACAGGTTTTTTGGGTTATCAGGAGTTGTATGCCAAAATCATCAGTATTAAAACAATAAAAGACCTGACAAATTTCAGTTGGTGGATAATGAATCTATAATATATGAAAGTTTAATTGTAATCATTACATTATGGTAAATAATGAAATTTAACACTATATGCTAATTTTTTGAGAAGGACCTGTATAAGCCTATCGGTTTGCCTATAGATGGCAGACTACTGACTTCGATAAAACCATTTACCGGTTAGTAATCTGCAAGGAAACCTGGTGCTGATTCTGGTCATTTCTGCTAAGGAAAGCATAAAGAACTGCAGATTATGCAATTATTACGGTGGGGGGTATCTTATGCAAGTACTTTGTGCCCCCATGTCCAGTGTTACTGGTTTTATATTTACATTCTTGTGTAAATATACATTCTTGTGCTGGTATGCTGACAAAATTCTCGGTGACAATAGTGTGAGCGTTTCTGTGCAAATATTGGTATTTTGTTGCTGCTGCTATTTAAAGGCAATCTGCCAGCAGGTTTTTGCTATGTAATCTGAGGACTTTATGAGATAGGGGTTAAAACACAGATTTAAACGATACATCACATGTCAGGCTGTGTGCTGTTGTTTACTTACACTGAAGGTTTTATCACCTGATTATTACCATTGCCTGGACTACAGCAGCACACGCCTGCTAGTCCAACTCCGCCCCCTCCCCTGATAAGCAGCTCACTGACAATAGACAGTGTGCATACAGAGCCTGGTATGGGCAACTTTCTCAACTCTGCTGCATTGTTAAAGCTCAAAAGTCTGATTGTTTCACAACTGCTGCACCAAGTAAACTAAGTGATACATTGTTGGATTCAGGGTCACTTTGCCTAGATTATGCTCTCTCAGATGAGGTAGCAAAAAGCTGGTGACAGATTCCCTTTAATAGACACTACATAGGCAGAGTAGTAGTTAACTGTCACAACTCGAGTACATCAAAATTCACGGTTGTACGTGTGATGTCCAGCATCTGTGAAATAGGAGACGCAGGTGCAAAGACTATTGCTAGTTACATATACAATATAAATATGGGAATATAAATATGCCGCCTGCAAGGTTTATTGCTGCTGATCTGCGATCACCACATGTAGTGATATGGGAAGGCTATTTCAATGCATAGAATGGCTAATGTCTTGGCACAACTAAAGGAATCATTTTCTTGGATCCAGTGACTTGTAAATGGTGATGCAAGGCCTTCTGCATTGACTTGATTTCTCCATTCTTTGCAGTTTCTGCCACGGACAGAAGACCCTCTTTGGCTAGCGCCATGCCAGAAAGCCTTATGTGGCCTGAAAGTGAGAAAATACAGTTAATTATTTGTGAATACTTATTAATTCCACCATTGCTTTTAACATATCATGTACTGGAAAACAGGAAAAAAATTAAATGTGCAGTGAAATTGCAAAAAAAAGTGCAATTCCACAACTGTTTTTTGTTTTGCTTTTCTACCACGTTTACTAAATGCTAAAACTGACCTACTATTATGATTCTCCAGGTCATTACGAGTTCATAGACACCAAACATGTGTAGGTTCTTTTTTATCTAAGTAGTGAAAAAAAATCCAAAGTTTGACTGAAAAAAAAAAAATTTGCGCCATTTTCCAATCTGATACCCAGTGTCTCCATTTTTCGTGATCTCGGGTTGCGTGAGCACATTATATTTTGCACGTCGAGCTGATGTTTTTAAAGATACCATTTTGGTGCAGATATGATCTTTTGATCTTCCATTGCATTTTATTATTATTATTATTATTTATTATTATAGCGCCCTTTATTCCATGGCGCTTTACGTGTGAGGAGGGGCATACATAACTAGATTGTGGCCCGATTCTAACGCATCGGGTATTCTAGAATATGCATGTCCCCGTAGTATATGGACAATGATGATTCCAGAATTCGTGGCAGACTGTGCCCGTCGCTGATTGGTCGAGGCAACCTTTATGAGTGACATCTACGTCGATACTGTGCCCGTAGCTGAATCAGAAACGCAGGATTTCTATGTCCTTTATGACATCATCGTCACTGTGCCCATCGCTGATTGGTCGAGGCAACTTTTATGACATCATCGTCGCCATGGCAACCATTATGACATCTACGTCGATACTGTGCCGTCGCTGATTGGTCGAGGCCTGGCGGCCTCGACCAATCAGAGACGCGGGATGTCTACGTCCTTTATGACATCATCGTCGCTGTGCCTGTCGCTGATTGGTCGAGGCCTGGCGGCCTCGACCAATCAGAGCCGCGGGATTTCTACGTCGATGCCGTGCCCGTCTCTGATTGGTCGAGGCCTGGCGGCCTCGACCAATCAGAGACGCGGGATGTCTACGTCCTTTATGACATCATCGTCGCTGTGCCTGTCGCTGATTGGTCGAGGCCTGGCGGCCTCGACCAATCAGAGCCGCGGGATTTCTACGTCGATGCCGTGCCCGTCTCTGATTGGTCGAGGCCTGGCGGCCTCGACCAATCAGAGACGCGGGATTTCCAGGACAGACAGACAGACAGACAGACAGAAAGACAGACAGACAGACAGACAGACAGAAAGACGGAAAAACCCTTAGACAATTACCGTATTTTCCGCTTTGTAAGACGCACTTTATTTCCCCCAAATTTGGGGGGGAAATGTGGGTGCGTCTAACAAAGCGGATATACCGCTTACCATTACAGGCTGGGAGGAGGGGGTGTCCGCCGCCGCTACCGCCTGCCGCCGCTGTCGTCCGCCGCCACTGCCGGGGTTGTCCGCTGCTGCCCCGGGTGATGCTGAAGGCTCCGATGCTGCGGGGGGCTCTGGCGACATTTTGTGAAAGACCAGAGCCCCCCGGCAGTTCTTCCATGCGTTCCAGTATGACTAATTAAGGGAAAATGGCCGCCGGAATCTCGGGAGATGAGATTTCAGCGCTGAGATCTCATCTCTCGAGATTCCGGCGGCCATTTTCCCGGAGTTAGTTCCAGTATGACTGACTCCGGGAAAATGGCCGCCGGAATCTCGGGAGATGAGATTTCAGCGCTGAGATCTCATCTCTCGAGATTCCGGCGGCCATTTTCCCGGAATTAGTCATACTGGAACGCATGGAAGAACTGCCGGGGGGCTCTGGTCTTTCACAAAATGTCGCCAGAGCCCCCCGCAGCACCGGAGACAGCCCTACAGCACAGGAGCCCCCTGCAGACCCCTCATCCCAGCCTGCAGCAAAGGAGCCCCCTGCAGACCCCTCATCCCAGGCTGCAGCACAGGAGCCCCCCTGCAGCACAGGAGCCCCCTGCAGACCCCCTCATCCCAGCCTGCAGCAATGCTCCACTCCTGCCTCCGGCAACGAGCCTGGGACCCTGATCCACCACAACCACAACCCCTGGTAAGTAATAACACGCATGGATTATAAGACGCCCCACCAATTTATTAAAAAATAGTTTTTTCCTATTTTTCTCCTCAAAATTTGGGGTGCGTCTTATAATCCGGAGCGTCTTACAAAGCGAAAAATACGGTATATATATAGATAAAAACAGGTACAATAATCTTGAACAATACAAGTCACAACTGGTACAGGAGGAGAGGACCCTGCCCGCGAAGGCTCACAATCTACAAGGGATGGGTGGGAATACAGTAGGTGAGGATAGAGCTGGTCATGCAGTGGTTTGGTTGATCGGTGGTTACTGCAGGTTGTAGGCATTGCATTTTAATGCAATGTTGCGGCGACCAAAAAAACGTAATTCTGGCTTTTTTTTATCGCTACGCGTTTAGCGACTAGGTTAATTCTTTTTTTATATTGATAGATCAGGTGATTCTGAACGCGGTGATACCAAATATGTGTATGCTGTTGTTTTTTTTTACTTTTTTGAATGGGGCAAAAGGGGGGTGATTTGAACTTTTATATTGTTTTATATTTTTAAAAACTTTTTTTTAACTTTTGGCATGATGCAATAGTCTCCATTGGAGACTAGAAGCTGCCATAACCTGATCGGCTCTGCTACATACAGGCGATGGATGATCTGATTGCTTGTATGTAGCAGAATTGCTGACTTGCTATCAGCGCCGACCACCGGGCAGCACTCATAGCAATCCGGCAGTGACAACCATAGAGGTCTTCTGGAGACCTCCCCATGTCATGCCAACCCATCGACTTGCACTTGTGAAGACCATAAGTTTTGCATATGGAGTACACACAACCAGTATTTCTCCTAAGAAGATGACTTTTTTTGTTTGTTTGATTTTTCTTTAAACTTTTTAAGTTTTTGCAATTATTATTCGACTGGAGATAGATAGAAAATAATTTTCTTACCATAAAGGGTCACTGAGTATGTTTCTTCCATTGAAAGAATAAATTGGAACACCAGACTTATGGATGGACAATTTACTATCAAAAAGAGAGTGCCAGTTTCTCATGAGCATTTCTCCCTATCGACAAGAAGAAATAGTATTTAGCTGCATCTTAACATTCTCTGAAGGTTAATAATGATCACACTGTAGCGTTTGCTTACCTTGAAGTTCACTATGGGAAGTCCCCTGTCAGTCTTCTTCACTATAGAGGACAGGGATTGACTGGAGGAGGAGAGAAGTGCTCTGAATGTCCCAAAAAGAGACATCTCCTGAGCCTGACGATAGCACTGTAAGTCGGCTCCACGGATCCCCGTCATGTCCCCAGACAGAGGAATGTTTAGTGCTATGAGACGTAGCTGTAGATTTCATAGAAAGAAGAACATCTGGTATTTATAATCAAAATTTGTCTCAGTCGGTAACTCCTCACCTATTCCTAAAGGGAACTGTCATGGCAGCCCAAGATGTGCTTTACAGTATTCTGCTCTGACATCCCCTAATGGCTGTTCACATGGTTGACTATATGTCTCAGAATTATCTGATCCTTCACAGTCGGCGTAGTGTTCAGGCACTTTTACATGCCGTACTGCTTATTGGGTGTGGTAGCATTGATGACCGATTCTAAAGTAGACAAAACTTATCCTGTGACATATACTCTAAGGTACATGTAAAGGGTTGTATGCTTTCTGCCCAAATTTTGTTAACTCATAAAAAGTAACACAAGCGCTTTATGGCTTACTCTGGCCAACCTCGTTAAACCCTTATGTGCCCATGCGTTGCACATGTAAGCAAATGGCTGCCACCATAGCTTGCCGAAATGGCTGTTGTGTGCTCTACTGCACAGATGAGAGCAAATACAGGACGTCCTCCTGCTTCTATCTGCACCAGCACTGGATGGTTTCAGAACCTGTGTAGTAGAGGATGCAACTACAATCCTATACGCTATGGACACAGCAATTTGTTTCCAAGTGTTACTTATGGACAACGAGAGCTTCACTGTGTGAGCTAAGGTAAGCCCCAAAGCATTTTAGTTTTTCTTATGTTATTACATGTCAATGTATGGTAATTCTTTGAGCAGAAAGCTTACAACCCCTTTATAAACAGTAATATTTGTAATGTATATTTCCATTCACCTGCAATGGGATTACCTGCAATGCTAAACACAATCCATAGCCGTATATTACTGTTTCTTGAAACAAAGCCTCAGAATGTCCATGTTGAGCCTTTCTCCTCAACATGGATGTCCTTTTTACGAGCACTAAACTTTGCGGACAAGTCACATCTACAGTAGTCCCTATAGAAAACGGGTGCAGGAGCTGTCTATTCACATGCACTAGAATAATCGATGAATCGGAACAAACTAGGGAGTTTCGTCATTTTTTATCCACGTGGACTGGAGGTCTGTGTAAGCATGTGTACAATGGTCTATGTGTTGACATGCGGACATCATACTTTCCAAAAGAACATTAATCTTAGGATTATTATAAAATTAGGATTATTTAGTCTAGAAAAAAGACGACTGAGGGGCGATCTAATAACCATGTATAAGTATATAAGGGGACAATACAAATATCTCGCTGAGGATCTGTTTATACCAAGGAAGGTGACGGGCACAAGGGGGCATTCTTTGCGTCTGGAGGAGAGAAGGTTTTTCCACCAACATAGAAGAGGATTCTTTACTGTTAGGGCAGTGAGAATCTGGAATTGCTTGCCTGAGGAGGTGGTGATGGCGAACTCAGTCGAGGGGTTCAAGAGAGGCCTGGATGTCTTCCTGGAGCAGAACAATATTGTATCATACAATTATTAGGTTCTGTAGAAGGACGTAGATCTGGGGATTTATTATGATGGAATATAGGCTGAACTGGATGGACGAATGTCTTTTTTCGGCCTTACTAACTATGTTACTATGTTACTATGTAATCTGAACTTAAGGTTAGACCAAACGTGTGGTTTTGTTTCCTCGTTTGACAGGCATTCGGCCGCTTTGGGTAGATGGAGTTTTGGTCACTTGGCCAGCCTCTCACGGGTTTCCAACTTGGGGTTCTGTTATGACTTTCCACTATTGTGAGTGTGTCACAGACAATAAATGAAAGCTGCTATTGCCAAGAAGACCACCTGGTAACTGCTCACTGTTGGGGAAATCAAGTACTTTAAAATATTGTCTGGAGAGCAGGACAAGCAGCATGCATCATCCACCTCCATGAGGATAACAGACAATGTTTAGTCAGTGAGCACAGTTGACTGTTTCCAGGTTGCCATACATCTTTATGGAAGGAGATATTCTACTAAGAAATGTGCCCATTCAACTTCCATCTGCATTTATCGGACTATATATGTACAGTGTATAGCCTGCAGAAATATGCACACAAGCAGAGATGACAAATAATGATGGAAGCATATTACCCAGCAGACATCTTATAGTCAGCCCTAGCAAATGGTGTATGCCTGTAGTCGAACCTCCACCTTTCAAGGCTTTTAACATGCCATGTCAGATGTTTTACGAAATTATAGCCGCTCGGAAGAAAATTTGATCATATGAAGAAATCTTACTGAGGGAATTCTGGGGCTGATGCTCGGCAGCACTGCTACAATATCATCATGGTTATCAGAGTCTTCCTCCTGACAATAGAAAGTACTGTTAATAATAATAAAGGGCTATAAATGTGATCTTTGACAAGCAAATATAGCACTCATTGTAGGTCTCCGTCGATTACTCACTATTACTTCCTCTGACAATAAGGGGTCATCAGCTGAGAAAATGGGCTCAGACTCTTCCAACTAAAAGAAGTTAACACATATACAGCCATTTGCAACTGGCACTATAAACATGAGGCACACATGCAAAAATATTAGGCAAAGTATACATGTTTAAGACAGTGTCTATATGGAACATACCATGATTTTACTCCATCCCACATTGGTCCGGAAGAAAGCACTACTTGGTACCTTCACGTACACCAGGCTGCCTTCTGCTACTTCCTCCCAAGCCTGAGACATCTCATCTTTGTTTGCAAAAACCCAACTGTGTATCTGTTTCACCATACAAAACAAATTCATTGCCTCTTACCGCTGATAAAACATTGTGTAATACATAATTTTAAAGATATTCATTCAAATAAAATATCCCCCATTACTATATTCAACCAAAGAGTCTACTACACTCACCATAGTAGATGCCAACCATTGATAGGGGCATAGGTTGAGAGGTGTGGGTGTCAATTATGTGCCAAAAAGCAAGTCTACCTTGACCAGGGTACTTAGGAGAGAATAATAGTGTAACAAACTGAATCTTTGCCATAAGCAGATGAACGTCTGGTTATGACTACTGGTATAAACTGAGGATTCAGAAGAGTTTGCAAAGCAGCTCTCTATAAAAGAATAAAGACTATATCTAGTTATTGCCACCTGACTCTAGAATAAAGCTGCAAGGCTGCCAGGGATGGACATTAAAGTTTGAGGTAGCTACCTCCAAGAAGAGGCACTGGTGGGGTTTTCTACTCTCTGTAAGATAATTAATCTGTTTCCTTTGCAGCATCTATATATATTATTGTCTAAGGGTTTTTCCGTCTGTCTGTCCTGGAAATCCCGCATCTCTGGGCGACGGGCACAGCATGGCGACGATGATGTCATAAAGGTTGCCTCGACCAATCAGCGACGGGAACAGTCTGCCGCGAATTCGCCTCGACCAATCAGCGACGGGCACAGTATCGACGTAGATGTCATAATGGTTGCCATGGTGACGATGATGTCATAAAGGTTGCTTCGACCAATCAGCAACGGGCACAGTCTGCCGCGAATTCTGGAATCATCATTGTCCATATACTACGGGGATATGCATATTCTAGAATACCCGATGCGTTAGAATCGGGCCACAATCTAGTTTCCAATAAGACTCCATACACAGATGGTCTTTTGTACAAAAGTTAGGGCCACTTTATCCCCAAAGTGAGAATCTGAGAAAATAAAATCTGTTGCATAGTTTCAGTTTTGAAATCGATATAAATGTATTGGTGGTATATGTGTGAAAGAATGTTTTTTTCCTCCTGGAATAATTGAAATAATGTCCATTCTTACCTTTTGATGATGATGACCCTTTTCAGCTGGCCTAGCGTCTGATGGCAACAGAAAGTTAGATGACAAATGAGTTTTGATAATTATGGATGTGAAGGATGACAGAACAATGAATGAATGCATTTACAAATAATGTGAATGTAGCAATCAAATGAATTATCGATAAGTAGATAACTTTACCTCGGTCTTCAGTCTCTTCATTGGGAACCTGTATAAAATGAATGAGTGATAAGTTTTGGAACTACATGTAGTCTACCATTCTGTGTTTTAAAAAAAAAAAGACATCGCCACACGAGTGATCACAAAGGGCATCTTAAAAAGTTAAACTTATTTATCATAGGTCATATTAAGTCATTAAATCCTGCACTCCATCCTATTAGTCTCTATTTTAATGGTGACAACTCCTATTTATATTGGGTAAGTGTTTTAAATGATCCAAATTCACACTTGCTCTTACCGTCTCCTTGCAATGTGGCCGTGCTGGGACAGGGAAGACTCTCTGCAGAAAGAAAGGGTTTCCAAGTAACACTTTATATGTTAAACATTATTTGTTCCTAAACATAGGAATAAACCCTGGCACAATGTAATTGGTAGGAAAGTGTCACTTCTTACTTGTGCTTCTACTTTTGATGGACAAAGGGATATATGAGAAGACAGATTTTGAAATCAACCACATTAATCTTTGCTGTGCAAGTGATCTGGGATTGCTTTTCAATACCCATAACAATAAAAAAGGGTAGAACTAACCAAACCGAACACTACATGATGGGTGTTATTGGCCTCAAGGTCAAGGAGAAGTAATCTTCTTTTGGAGATGACATTTTAGGTAATGACTTTTTCACCAGAGTCTACTTCATATAGAATGTTTTCCAAAAAATCTATTAGATGTTATTAATGACATTGTTAACCAAAGAGTTGACAGTTCAGTAAAAGTGGAGGTGCACATGTTCTGTATAGATGGAGGACAGGTACTTGTAATTAAGGACATAAGTACCACAGAGGTAGACCATTTGGCTGTCACAGTGTCCTCAGTCCTTTTCCCTTTACTATTAGGTGGGGAGAACCTGAATTGCACTTTTAAGAAACAGAGAGTGAGGGATAGGCATGGGTGGCAAAACTTGTACAATAGTAAGATTTTATGGTGTTCATAATTGCTTATTTTTGGTTACTCCAGAGGGCACAGACCCCAGTGCAGTATAACAGAAAGCTGTTATTTCACTCATGAAAATCAAACTTACATTTAGATAAACAACTCCAGGTGGTCCGGGAGGTCCTGGAGGGCCGGGGATTCCAGGGATTCCAGGAGGGCCCTGTGCAAAGAGTCAGCATTTACTATTTCAATTTAGCACTACAGAAGATAGTTACTAATTTTGTATTGCAACATGTCTGTGTTTTATTTTATTGGAGTTTTTTACGAGAATTTGTCCGGTGATTCATGCGATTTCAAATCGCTTACAGCATGATGTAAACACTCTAGCTGGGAAACATATCTGGACATGGGACTAGTCCGGCTCCGCCTCCGCCGGCTTCTCCCAGTGCCACAGCTGGTAACTTACAGGTCTCCCAGTGTTAGTTTCACCCTGGATTGTTGCTCCGTATTGCTCTGTTCTAGGTGGGGCCAGGATATATAAGTGCACCTTATGGTTGGTCTGCTCTAGTTAGAGAGTGTGTACTGGGCAACGTGTAGCAAGTCAATGTGAACCTGCATTAGCACAGTTAGGAAGGATCTGTGGTTGCAGTTGGAGTTAGGCTTGCCATGTAGATAATCTGAACTCCAATGGGTTGGTTTCAGACTGCTACCTATGCCTGTTCCTACTCTGGACTGTTGTTGGCACTTAGACCTGAGTAACTGCTCCTGGATTAAAAGTGGTCATGAATACTAGAAGTAGTTGCAGACCGCTTCTAGCATTAAAACTGATAACGGGTGAGTACAAGCCAAAATGACCCAATTTAAGAGAGTGATTTGCAACTGTATATACTTCAAGCTGCCAACTTATAACTGCCTGCTGTAAGTTATTCATAAAATCATAGAATTTTAGAGTTGGAAGGGACCTCCAGGGTCATTGTGTCCAACTCCCAAGGTCATAGATCCTTGGGCAAGCAAAAATGAGAGATGAGGGAGACACACAGCAGGTCCAACAGAGGCAAGGGAACACTATCAAAGGTCTGGGACAGTCTCATTAGACCCTCCCAGCACCCAGCCTCTGATGCACAGGGTAGTCTGACAAGGAGTGAAAATTTTTGAATATGGTGAATGAGTATCTAGCCTACTGTGGAATATGGACTGTGGTAAGTAAGGATACTTTCACACTAGCGTCGTACTCGGCCCATCACAGTGCGTCAGGCTGACGTACCGACGCTAGCAATAAATGCGCCGCACAACAGGGGCAGCGGATGCATTTTTCCAGCGCATCCGCTGCCCCATTGTGAGGTGCAGGGAGGTGGGGGCGGAGTTCCGGCCACGCATGCACGGTCGGAAATGGCGGACCGTCGGCAGCAAAAAACGTTACATGTAACGTTTTTTGCAGCCGACGGTCCGCCACAACACGGCGCAACCGTCACACGACGGTTGCGACGTGTGGCAATGCGTCGCAATGCGACGCTAATGCAAGTCAATGGAGAAAAAACGCATCCTGCAAGCACTTTTGCAGGATGCGTTTTTTCTACAAAATGACGCATAGTGACATGCAGTGCACGACGCTAGTGTGAAAGTAGCCTAACTGTTCCTGTCACTGCTGCCACCCCCTGCTACATTGTGAGTTGAGTGCCCAGAGGCTGTTTCTGCAATGTAACCACAAAGCCTTATTCCTAAAGTGTATCTGCTGGAAAACTGTACCTCAAAACTTAAGTGTAACTTCCAAGCTTACTTGTCACTGCACTATTGCAGGATATCCCAAGGCTAGGGGCTCCTTCCCTATCCCTAAAGCTAGGAACGCTCTAGCTATCCCTGATCCCCAGAATACTTCTGATGGTGAAGACGTGGAGCCACGTGCCTTGCTGAGCTCCTAAATCAGCCATTATCTGTCCCCTCCCCCACCAAGCGAAGTGGGGAGTCGTAGTGTTGCAGAATACAGAAAACAGACTAACAAGGGAAGACGTACAGGGATTAATGAAAATACCAATCATAAAAATATACACTCACAAACAACAGAGTGGAACACCGGGAAGTAAAGGAAGGAAAAACCAAGTAGGCAAAGATGAGGATATTCGCACATACAAATCACCAAGCAATAATCTTCTAAACAACGCTCCAAATGCCACCTCAAACAACCAACACCTCCAACTCTACACCAGGCAGTATGAAACTAATACTGGAATCCCTGATTGCCAGTGGCCAGTATACATAGCAAAGGAGAGTGGCCAACACTGAAGAGCTGAGACCATCAATGCAAGAAAGCTCCAGCAGCTCTCAAGTAAACAGATTAACCCAACCACTGCAAGCAGAAACCTGCACTGTTTGATATGATGATGAAGTGCTTCTAATCAGTGCAGGAGTACAATAAATCCAACACCGTGGTCTTCTGGCCCCTCTCTGTCACAGTAAACCCGTGACACTAGTGCCTCAAAAATAACTTTCAAGCTATAAGATGAGCTCATCTTTCTCCAGCGCACACCGCTTTATGCAAAAAAAATTCTGAATTGGCCTCATAACAATCAGCTTGTATGTAAAT
Source organism: Ranitomeya imitator (assembly GCF_032444005.1). NCBI lineage: Eukaryota > Metazoa > Chordata > Amphibia > Anura > Dendrobatidae > Ranitomeya > Ranitomeya imitator. The sequence goes on along the minus strand of NC_091283.1, from coordinate 503,501,844 downwards.
TCAATGTTATCTGAGATCCTATATCAATCACAATATGCTAGAAGTTGTAAAGAACCTGAAATTTAGGACAAACACTGAAGTCAAATAAGATTTTTTTTACTTACTTTTGAAAGGTAGCTATATTTTTGCATATTTTTAGGTACTAACCATAATGCTGCCACTCTTTGTATTTACTGTCTATAAATGTATATACAGTCAAAATTCATGAATTTATACTGTATAAAAACAAAAAAAAAGCAGCGAGAACTCACAGAATACAGTACTGATCCATACACCTCTGATCTGCCATTCTGCAAAAAAAAAATGTTAAAATGGTTGTACTTTTTGGCCAATCCCTTTTTGTTCATTTTCCTTGAAATCGCCACCACAGGAGAAAGTCAGCATTACACAGTTCCCTTTGAAATAAGTGGTCATTCTGTGTAGTGGATGCTTTCCTGAAACGGAAAGTACTTGCAAGCAGCATAATACAAAGAATAGCAGGTTTACCCAGAATCCTTTGCAGTAGGCGGAGCTATGCAAATCATCTCTTTCCACCCCAGTCTAATCCACAGCGCTTGGAACCGCCAAGCGTGCAATGCTGCGGATTAGTTTCTAAATTTACACAGCCAACCAATTCCTACCTGTGGACACGTGTTTCGGGCTTTAGGCCCTCATCAGCACAGGGCTGGAATTGGTTGGCTGTATGGAGTGGGGCTCGGTGAGCAAGCGATACACACATGCTCAGGAAAGCATCCACTATGTATTTCCTTTAAGTAGAGGGCTTTTCGGTCTCTTTCGTACCGCTACATTTAGCCCAACTTGGGTCTCTCCCTAAGGTGGCTAGCATGTGGTCATTCTGTGGAATTCAGAACAAGGGATGGAGAACATTTTCTGATAGACACTAAAAAAAATCCTATTATATTCTGCTTTAGAGAGCATCCAGCTGAGAAACTAGCATAAAAAGTTCATAGAAATATGCAGTATATGATAAAACTTACCTGATGGTAGATTGTAGGGCTTATGACCCCAGGAGAGCCAGGAGGACCTGGTGGACCTGGAGGCCCAACAGGACCTGGAGGGCCAATAGTTTCGATGTTGTCACTGCACAAATTACACCCCTTCCAGTATAAGAAGAAATTATACAGTAAGTAGGGTAAATACCTAGTTAATGAGACATTAATTGTGCTGCCATCACAATGCCACGTATCTGTATACAAACCTCTCCCGGGTCTCCCTTTTCACCCTACAAGCAAAACACACAATATATTATATGCTACAACAATTATTCTTTGTTAGCTGAGGACTTAAACTAATGGTAAATTAGGCAGCCGTTATCAGGTAAGCATAAATGTAGTTACTGGAATAGTACTTTTTCATTCTATTTTATCTATGTAAGCCTTAAAGGGAATCTGTCAGCAGGTTTTTGATATGTAATCCAAATTATGATGATGTAGTGGAAGAGATCCTGATTGCAGAGAGGTGTCTTTTACTGGACTGTGTTTTGCTGTTTCAATACAATCAGTGTTTTATCTGCAGGAGATTATCACTACAGGACAAGCGGCCTCATGCATCCCAGTCCAACCATGGCTCCAGTACTGATTAGCAGCTTTCTGTCACCAAAGAATGTACACAAAAATATGTCAATCAGTGGTCGGGCAGGATAACACATCGCTAAACATTCCGATCTCTGATAAATCTGCAACAGAGAAAACTGTGATTCTATCATAACTGCTGCACCCAGTAAACAAAGTGAAGCAGCGCTGGAATCAGGGTCGCTGTCCCTACCTCATTCTGCTGTCCAATTACCTAGCAAAAATGTGCTGACAGATTCCCTTTAAAGCCAAATTTAATTTAATAGCACTGATGCTGAATCCTTTTTCAGTGTCAATGATATGAGTGGCCCAGTAGGACAAAATATTACAAGAGGATTGGCCTTACCTGTAGAATTTTATAATAATTTTTTATTACAATTGGAATAGCCTTATCTGTAGCATTGTATAATAATTATCATTACAAGGGGATTGGTGTTTCCTGTAGAATTGTATAGTAATTGCATATTTTAATTTCAAGTTCTCACCTTGGGTCCTGGTGGTCCAAGAACCTCTACATATTGCGCAGGAGATACAGAAGACACATCACCCTGTGTAGAATAAGATTATTAATTTATATTTTTAAATTAATAATACTACTTAGCTAGAGTAAATAGATAGAGTTAATAGACTTCCAAACTTCAATCTTTAAAGGGTATGGTGGATCAACTCACTCGGCTGCTTAAAGAGGTAGTCACAGGAACACTTCCCGTTTAAGCTTTCAACTGGTTTATAAAAACCATACTCCAGGCCAAAATGAGGTAAAAAATTGAAGTTTGGCACCTTCAGTCACTAAACAGGGAAGTCTAGACAGTGCATCTGCATTAGGCCGGCGTCACACTCAGCGTGTGAAAATACGGTCCATTTTTTACGGCCGTAATACGCAGTAAGGCTGCCTTCACACTAGCAGTATTTCGTCAGTATTTTACATCAGTATTTGTAAGCCGAAACCAGGAGTGGAACAAATAGAGGAAAAGTATAACAGAAACATGTGCACCACTTCTGTATTTATCACCCACTCCTGGTTTTGGCTTACAAATACTGATGTAAAATCAGGGCCGGCGTCAGCACCCGGCGTACCCGGGCAAGTGCCGGGGCCCTGGCGAGACAGGGGGGCCCATTCAAAGCCGGCGTTAAGGGCAGGCAGCTGCCAGTGACTAGGACCACCGCTCCCCCAGGGGCCCTCAGATAGCGGCACATCACGGAGCTGACTCGGCAGGGGAGGGGGAGCGGCAGGGGGCTGTCTAATTATACTCACCTACTCCTGGCGGCTGGCGTGGTCCCTGCATGTCCCCGGCTCCCCAGCTTCTTCCTGTACTGAGCGGTCACATGGTACCGCTCATTACAGTAATGAATATGTGGCTCCACCTCCCATAAGGGTGGAGCCGCATATTCATTACTGTAATGAGCGGTAACAGTGACCGCTCAGTACAGGAAGAAGCTGCCGGCGCCGGGAACCAGGGACTGCACAGCGCCAGGAGCAGGTGAGTATAACGGGGAGGGGAGCGCAGCGCTGCACGATATTCACCTGCTCCACGTTCAAGCGTTAGCTCCCTCTTCAGCGTCTTCTGCAGTGACGCTGAGGTCAGAGGGCGTGGTGACGTGGTTAGTGCGCGCCCTCTGCCTGAGCATCAGTGCAGAAGACGCTGAAGAAGATGGAGCGGTGGCTGGAATGAGGACAGGTGAATATTGAAAGTGCCAGGGGCTTGAGCGACGGAGAGGTGAGTATCTGATTTTTTTTTATTGCAGCAACAGCAAATGGGGCAAGTGTCTGTATGGAGCATCTTATGGGGCAATAACGTTTGTGCAGCACTATATGGGGCAAGTGTCTGTATGGGGCCATAACATTTCTGCAGCACTATATGGGGCAAGTGTCTGTATGGGGCCATAACGTTTCTGCAGCACTATATGGGGCAAGTGTCTGTATGGAGCATCTATGGGGCCATAACATTTGTGCAGCACTATATGGGGCAAGTGTCTCTATATACTACATGGCTGTTCTATATACTACGTGGGCCGTGTTATATACTACGTGGGCTGTTATATACGATACGATACGATACACTTTATTGATCCCGTGGGAAATTATGGTGTCACAGCAGCACGACATAAATCGTAAAAATCATAAAGGAATTACATAGTTGACATGACAGTGGAGTTGAGAGAAGAACATTATACATTAGAATAGGACATACACAACGAGTGAACTGAAATGTAGAGAAATAAGTAGACATTCACCTTGGTGGTTTAACCCTAATGTTATTATTGTACATTCCCATGGCAGTTGGCACAAACGATTTCCTATATTTATGCTACATGGGCTGCGCTATATACTAGATGGCTGTTCTATAAACTATGTGGGCCGTGTTATATACTATGTGGCTGTGCTATATACTATGTGGGCTGTGCTATATACTACGTGGCTGTGTTATATGCTACGTGGGCTGTTATATACTACATGGCTGTGTTATATGCTACGTGGCTGTGCTATATACTACGTGGGCTGTGTTATATACTACATGGCTGCGTTTATATGCGATCATGAAACGTGGTATGTGTTAAAGGGGGGACCCACTGAGACTCTTTCGCCCAGGGCCCTCAAAAAAATCAGTGAGACACATATATATTTATATTTAATTTTGGATCACCTCTACTTTCTTCCCTTGCGACTTTATTTTATGCCTCCTGACAATATAGCCTACGTATTTAGGTTCTTCCTTCCCCATTGCACACTTCTTTGGGTTTATGGTAAACCCCGCCTTTATCAGCGCATCCATTACTGCCTGGCCCTTCTGCAGATGACTTCCCCAATCCGGGCTGAAGATCACAATATCATCCAAGTAAGCTGTGGTGTACTTCTAGGATCCTGTCCATGTATATAGAAAAATAAGGCTAAAAGCCACAGCCAGCTCACCGACAGACCAAAGGAGCACGGAGATCTCGTCCCGACCAAGACGTGCAGCAATGGAAGATGAGGAAAAAGGTGTGTACTCCGGCTCCATAAAATCTTGAAATTCTTTATATAAATATAGCGTGATTAGAATCCTTGCTCAAAGGTGGATGCAGTCATGAGGATAGACAACGCGTTTCGATCTATGCGATCTTATGGAGCTGGAGTACATACCTTTTTCCTCATCTTCCAATCCTGTCCATGTCCCTGTGGAGATTGGCGGGTGCTCCCTGCAGCCCGAAAGGCATTCTGGTGTATTGGAAGCAACCGTCAGGTGTAGAGAAGGCTGTCATCTCCTTGGCACTTTGGGACCGGAGAATTTGCCAGTACCCTTTCATTGGGTCAAGGGTGATGATGTATCTGGCTGACCATAACTTCTCAATGATAGTATAGATGGTTAGCACTCGACCACGTAGAGAAAAGGTGCCAATGAAAAGGAACCCAATGTTCCGTAAAGTCCAAATCAAATATAGAATCACTGCACTCAGTAGAAAGGTATGCTTTCAAGTGAATAAATTTTATTTACGGTGATGGGTGAAGCGACAGTTGACGTTTCGGCCAGACCCCGGCCTTTATCATATAGTCGCCTTTGCGGTCACCGAGAGAATATTAGCACCGTTTTTGGAATTTTTCAAATTGCTGACATATATCCAGTTTAATGGATGGTCCAGAAGGGGTTTGTAGCAAGCCAGGGGAGCGCTATCCTGACCGTAACAACTGGGAAGAATTGGTGGCGCAGTAGTCCTGCACCAGCACGCCTGTGCTCCCGCATCTCCTGGCCAAGAGAGGAAGCAAAAAAGTATGCAGTCATTACAGCAGAGGATCACAGCTGATTGTTTCTTTGACATAAACTATTGCTTAAAAACATGCAGGGAAATGTTTTGCCTCACAAAAAGAATCAGCTGCGATCCTATGCTGTAATGTATTTTGCTTCCCCTGCCCAGGAGAGGTGACGACCACTGAAACCAACAAGCACAGCCGAATCCTAACAGAGTGTACCTTGCACTCCAATTGAATTCGGCAAGCTTCACAACTTTCTGAAGAGATCAATGGGGAGGACAACCACTTTGTTATGCTAGAGTAGAAACTCACTCGGGATAATAGGTAGAGCTAAAAAAAATGCAATTGACTCTGCCAGTTCTTGTACAGACTAGAGATCCTGACCCTAGTGTTCCTGTGTAACCACAAACTAGAAGATGGCCACTTGGACCTATGCTGCCGGAAAGACAGTCAATTGCTTCATATTCCTCCTAAAGAATCGGAGGGCAAAGCAGAGTGTCAATTACCTACAATAGGGAGAATGGGCTGAAAAAGCAAAGGTCCTGTAATGCTGCCGTCACGCAGTATAGCTCAACCTTCACAAGGGGGTGCTGGAAAGTAAGAAAGGTTGCACTCACAGCGTAGCACTGCAGTGTGGTGGCGCTGGTGCCACCAAGTGGCGAGAAAGTGGTCAGACGAGCCGGGTCAGGAACGGTCAGGAAATGCAGTACCAGAGGAAACAGCTACACACATGGTCAAATACAAGCCAGAGAAGTCGAAGCCAGACAGAAGCAGAGATGCTGGAGAAGTCAGACAGTAAAACAAGTCTGATTTCAAGCCGTATCAGATACCAAGGGGTCACAGAACGGGGAACAAAACACTCAGACAAGCGGGGTAGCAGGAATGGGAAGACAAGGGAATTGAGCAAACGGTCAGAGGACAAATCAGGGAGTAACGGGGTCAGCCGCTCGAGCCTGGGCAGGGACTATAACTGATGCTGCCTGCAGACAGCAGCGGGCTGAAATAGCCAAACAGATACCAAAACGAGACAAAGAAGATTAACCCCTGCATGACCAGACCGGGGAGAGAATAACAAGAAACAAACCCTGGCCTGGATCATGACATCTCTCAATGGGGGGGCCACCAGACCTCCAGGTTTCCCTGGGTAATGAGTGTGAAAGGCCCGGACCAACAAATCCACAATGACCGAATGCGCCGGCACCCAAGACGCAATCGGTCCTCAAGACCGTAACCTTTCCAATGGACCAAATACTGAAATGAACGGCGGAGCATATGATAATCTATCACCCGTTCCACCTCATACTTGGTCTGACCATCCACCATCACCGGGGTGGATGCAAGGGAGACTCACCTGAGGGAGGCACCAAAAGCTTCAAATGAGCCTTATGGAAAACATTGGGGATCCGCAACGACGGAGGTAAACGCAAACAAAAGGCAACAGGATTAACCACCTCCAAAATTTCACAAGGACCAATAAACTTGGGACCAAATTTAGCAGAAGGGATCCTCAACCTTATGTTCTTGGTGGATAACCATACCTTATCCCCCACCTGGAATGCCGGCCCCACCGACCGTCGCTTATCCGCAAAAAATTTATACTTGCCCTGAGCCTCCCCAATGTTCCTCTCGACCTCCCTCCAGACCTCCCCCAACTGCTGAATGGCCGAATCAGTCCCTGTACACCCTGAATCCAGCTGGGAAAACTCACCAAAATGAGGGTGAAAACCATAATTGCAAAAGAACGGGGAAGTACTAGTGGACTGATTTACACGATTATTAAACGTGAACTCTGCCATGGGAAATGAAGAGCACCAATCATCCTGTCTAGACGTGGCAAGACACCGTAAAATCTGCTCCAAAGATTGATTGGTGCTTTCAGTCTGACCGTTGGTCTCAGGATGATAGGCTGATGAAAAGATCAGACTGATACCCAACATCTTCCAAAAAGCCCTCCAGAATTTTGACACAAATTGCACCCTTCTATGAGGCACCACACTCATAGGCACACCATGTAATCGCATAACATGCTCAATGAATAGTTTAGAAAGAGTCACAACATTAGGCAGTCCCGCCAACATGACAAAATGCGCCTGTTTACTGAACCTATCCACTACTACCCAAACAACAGATTTGCCATTAGAAGGTGGAAGATTGGTAATAAAATCCATGGACAGATGAGTCCAAGGTCTATCTGGAATTGGTAGAGGCACCAATTCCCCGGCCGGCTGGTTGCGGGAGGTTTTTGCGTGGGCACGTTTTACAAGAGGACACAAATACAGCGAGATCAGAAGTCAACGAGGACCACCAAAACAGTTTAGAGATGGCTTTACGCGTGGCCGCCATACCAGGATACCCACCCATAGCCAAGTCATGGAACTCAAACAGTACCTTTAACCAATACTGGACCGGCACAAAGAACTTATTATCCGGCACAGACGTAGGAGCAAGAGACTGGACCTCACAAATCTCTCACTCCAAGGCTGAGGAAACCCCAGCCACCACCACTCAGTGCTGAAGAATGGGGGAAGGAGGTTCAGGAGGCGATATTGGATCAAAGCATCAGCCTTCACATTCTTGGACCCAGGCCTGAAGGTGATAGAAAAAAACAAGTGATCACCTCGCATGTCTTGGGGTCAAACGTTTGGTGGACTCAATGTAAGACAGGTTCTTGTGGTCCGTAATGACTGTGATACGATGGGCAACCCCCTCCAAAAAATGCCTCCATTCTTCAAAAGCCATTTAAATGGCCAATAACTCTCAGTTACCCAAAAACGCTGAAGACCTTTGAGATCTCTGGATTGCACCCAATCCACAATAGCCTGTACCTTTCTAGGGTCCATACGAAACCCCTCAGCGGACAAAATGAACCCCAGAAAGGACAATTCTTGAGCAAAAAATAAACACCTCCAGTTTAGCAAAGAGTGAGTTCTCCCTAAGCCTCCAGACGACTGCACGGAGGTGACCCATGTGGCTCTGTTTATCAGCAGAATATATGGGGATATCATCCAGATAAACTGCCATGAAGCACCCAATGAAATCGGAAAACATGTTTAATAAAGTTCTGAAATACTGCTGGTGTGTTAGCCAGACCAAAGGGCATAACTAAGTTCTCAAACAAACCCTCACAGGTAAGAAATGCCTTTTACCACTCATCCCACTCCCGCATACGGATGAGATTATAATCTCCTCTAAGGTCCAGCTTAGAAAACTACCTGGCCCCAGACAATTGATTGTACAAATCAGGAATGAGTGGGACTGGGTAAGTATTCCTTACAGTGATTTTATTTAATTCTTGAAATCGAGTCATGGGCGTAAGCCACCATCATTTTTCTTAACAAAACAGAAAGCCGAATGTGCTCTTGACGAAGGCTGTCAGAGACATACTCCTTCATAGCAGCCAGCTCAGGGCTGGAGAGATTGTACAAATGGGCCTTGGGCAATTTAGCACTAGGAACGAAATCAACAGCACAATCGAATGGGCAGTGTGGTGGAAGAACCTCAGCCTCCTTTTTGGAGAACACATCCTCAAAATCCATCAGGTACTCCGGAATACCCTCCAGATGACACAGATACATTAATAAAGCACCCCTTAGAACAATTTGGGCCCAAATTAACAATGTCCTGAGCTTCCCAGTCAATGACCGGGTTATGTACTCGTAATCAGGGAAACCCCAACAGCACTCCTGCAGGAAGATTGTCCAAAACAAAACATGTAATATGTTTTTGATGACAGGACCTCACCTTGAGTATTAACTCTTCAGAGACAAATTTAACAACATTTTTAGCAAGGGGAGGTTTATCAATGGCCATGATATTATTATTATTATTTATATAGCACCATTAATTCCATTGTGCTGTACATTAGAAGGGGTAACATCAAAATACAAATATCACTTACAGTTAACAAAACTAACAATGACAGACTGATACAGAGGGAAGAGGACCCTGCCCTTGCGGGCTTACATTCTACAGGATTTTGGGGAAGGAAACAGTAGGTTGAGGGTTGCAGTAGCTCCGATGGTGTTGAGGTGGCCGTGTGGTCATTACAGGCTGTAAGCTTCTATGAAGAGGTAGCTTTTCAGGTTTCTTTTGAAAGATCCAAATGTGGTGGATAACTGGATGTGTTGGAGCACAGAATTCCAGAAGATGGGGGATATTCGGGAGAAGTCTTGGAGGCAATTGGGTGAGAAGCTAATAAGCGTTGAAGAGAGAAGGAGGTCTTGGGAGGACCGGAGATTACATGAGGGAAGATATTGATAGATTAGTTTGGAAATATACAGAAGAGAAAGGTTATGGATGGCTTTGTAGGTCAGTGTTAGTAGTTTAAACTGGATATGTTGGGAAATTGGGAGCCAGTGAAGGGATTTGCAAAGAGGGGAAGCATAAGTGTAGCGAGGAGAGAGATTAATTAGTCGGGCAGCAGAGTTAAGAATGGATTGGAGGGGTGCGAGAGTGTTAGAAGGTAGGCCACAGAGGAGGATCTTGCAGTAGTCGAGGCGGGAGATGATTAGGGCATGCACAAGCATTTTAGTAGAGTGAGGGTTGAGGAAAGGACGGATTCTGGAAATATTTTTGAGCTGGAGGCAACAGGAGGTGGCAAGAGCTTGGATGTGCGGTTTGAAGGACAGGGCAGAATCCAGGGTTAGGGTACCTTCACACATAACGATATCGTTAACGATATCGTTGCTTTTTGTGATGTAGCAACGATATTGTTAAGGAAATCGTTGTGTGTTACAGCGACCAACGATCAGGCCCCTGCTGGGAGATCGTTGGTCACTGAACAAAGTCCAGAACTTTATTTCGTCGCTGGATCTCCCGTGGACATCGCTGGATCGGCGTGTGTGACACCGATCCAGCGATGTCTTCACTGGTAACCAGGGTAAACATCGGGTAACTAAGCGCAGGGCCGCGCTTAGTAACCCGATGTTTACCCTGGTTACCAGCGTAAAAGTAAAAAAAAACAAACTACATACTTACCTACCGCTGTCTGTCCCCGGCGCTGTGCTCTGCACTCCTCCTGTACTGGCTGTGAGCGTCGGTCAGCCGGAAAGCAGAGCGGTGACGTCACCGCTCTGCTTTCCGGCCGCTGTGCTCAGTCAGTGCAGGAGGCGTGCAGGAAAGCAGAGCGCCGGGGACAGACAGCGGTAGGTAAGTATGTAGTGTTTGTTTATTTTTACTTTTACGCTGGTAACCAGGGTAAACATCGGGTTACTAAGCGCGGCCCTGCTCTTAGTAACCCGATGTTTACCCTGGTTACCCGGGGACCTTGGGATCGTTGGTCGCTGGAGAGCTGTCTGTGTGACAGCTCTCCAGCGACCAAACAGCGACGCTGCAGCGATCTGGATCGTTGTCGGTATCGCTGCAGCGTCGCTTAATGTGAAGTGGCCATTAGTCCGAGGCAGCGGATTTTGGGGACAGGGGAAAGTGATTTCATTTATTTTGATAGGTAGATTAGGTAGGGAAGATATACGAGATGGAGGAAAGATAATTAGTTCAGATTTGTCCACACTGAGCTTGGGGATGCGAGAGAAGAAGGAGGATATCTGGGCCAGAGAGGTAGATCTGAGTGTCATCAGCATATGGCTGCCGTCACACTAGCAGTATTTGGTCAGTATTTTCAATGAGTATTTGTAAGCCAAAACCAGGAGTGGAACAATGAGAGGAATAGTATAATAGAAAAATATGCACCACTTCTGCATTGTTCACCCACTCCTGGTTTTGGCTTGCAAATACTGATGTAAAATGCTGACCAAATACTGCTAGTGTGACGGCAGCCTATAGATGGTACTGGAAGCCATATGACCTTATGAGTTGTCCCAGGCCGAGTGTATAGATTGAGAAGAGTAAGGGCCCAAGAACAGAGCCTTGAGGGACACCAACAGACAGGGAGCGAGATGAAGAGGTAGTATGGGAGTAGGAAATACTAAATGTGTGGTTGGAAAGGTATGAGGAGATCCAAGATAGGGCGAGGTCTTTGACCCCAAAGGAAGAGAGGATCTGTAGTAGGAGGCAGTGGTCAACTGTGTCAAAGGCAGTGGACAGGTCTAGAAGGAGGAGTATAGAGAACTGTCTGTTAGCTTTGGCTGTAAGTAAGTCGGTAGTAATTTTGGTCAGGGCAGTCTCAGTGGAATGGTGGGGACGGAAGCCAGATTGTAGGTTTTCGAAGAGAGAGTTAGATGCAAAATGAGAGGAAAGTACAGCATGGACATGCTGCTCAAGGAGTTTGGATGCAAATGGGAGCAAAGATATGGGGCGATAGCTGGACATAGCGCTTGGGTCAAGGATGGCTTTTTGAGGATAGGTGTGATTGTGACATGTTTGAAAGCAGTGGGGAAGGTGCCATAAGTTAGTGATAGGTTCAAGAGATGGGTTAGGGATGGGATTAGTGTGGTGGTGAGGTTGGGGAGGAGGTGGGATGGGATGGGGTCAAGTGCACGAGTGGTGAGGTGTAACATAGTAACATAGTAACATAGTTAGTAAGGCCGAAAAAAGACATTTGTCCATCCAGTTCAGCCTATATTCCATCATAATAAATCCCCAGATCTACGTCCTTCTGCAGAACCTAATAATTGTATGATACAATATTGTTCTGCTCCAGGAAGACATCCAGGCCTCTCTTGAACCCCTCGACTGAGTTCGCCATCACCACCTCCTCAGGCAAGCAATTCCAGATTCTCAATGCCCTAACAGTAAAGAATCCTCTTCTATGTTGGTGGAAAAACCTTCTCTCCTCCAGACGCAAAGAATGCCCCCTTGTGCCCGTCACCTTCCTTGGTATAAACAGATCCTCAGCGAGATATTTGTATTGTCCCCTTATATACTTATACATGGTTATTAGATCGCCCCTCAGTCGTCTTTTTTCTAGACTAAATAATCCTAATTTCGCTAGTCTATCTGGGTATTGTAGTTCTCCCATCCCCTTTATTAATTTTGTTGCCCTCCTTTGTACTTTCTCTAGTTCCATTATATCCTTCCTGAGCACCGGTGCCCAAAACTGGACACAGTACTCCATGTGCGGTCTAACTAGGGATTTGTACAGAGGCAGTATAATGCTCTCATCATGTGTATCCAGACCTCTTTTAATGCACCCCATGATCCTGTTTGCCTTGGCAGCTGCTGCCTGGCACTGGCTGCTCCAGGTAAGTTTATCATTAACTAGGATCCCCAAGTCCTTCTCCCTGTCAGATTTACCCAGTGGTTTCCCATTCCGTGTGTAATGGTGATATTGATTCCTTCTTCCCATGTGTATAACCTTACATTTATCATTGTTAAACCTCATCTGCCACCTTTCAGCCCAAGTTTCCAACTTATCCAGATCCTTCTGTAGCAGAATACTATCTTCTCTTGTATTAACTGCTTTACATAGTTTTGTATCATCTGCAAATATCGATATTTTACTGTGTAAACCTTCTACCAGATCATTAATGAATATGTTGAAGAGAACAGGTCCCAATACTGACCCCTGCGGTACCCCACTGGTCACAGCGACCCAGTTAGAGACTATACCATTTATAACCACCCTCTGCTTTCTATCACTAAGCCAGTTACTAACCCATTTACACACATTTTCCCCCAGACCAAGCATTCTCATTTTGTGTACCAACCTCTTGTGCGGCACGGTATCAAATGCTTTGGAAAAATCGAGATATACCACGTCCAATGACTCACCGTGGTCCAGCCTATAGCTTACCTCTTCATAAAAACTGATTAGATTGGTTTGACAGGAGCGATTTCTCATAAACCCATGCTGATATGGAGTTAAACAGTTATTCTCATTGAGATAATCCAGAATAACATCCCTCAGAAACCCTTCAAATATTTTACCAACAATAGAGGTTAGACTTACTGGCCTATAATTTCCAGGTTCACTTTTAGAGCCCTTTTTGAATATTGGCACCACATTTGCTATGCGCCAGTCCTGTGGAACAGACCCTGTCGCTATAGAGTCCCTAAAAATAAGAAATAATGGTTTATCTATTACATTACTTAGTTCTCTTAGTACTCGTGGGTGTATGCCATCCGGACCCGGAGATTTATCTATTTTAATCTTATTTAGCCGGTTTCGCACCTCTTCTTGGGTTAGATTTGTGACCCTTAATATAGGGTTTTCATTGTTTCTTGGGATTTCACCTAGCATTTCATTTTCCACCGTGAATACCGTGGAGAAGAAGGTGTTTAATATGTTAGCTTTTTCCTCGTCATCTACAACCATTCTTTCCTCATTATTTTTTAAGGGGCCTACATTTTCAGTTTTTATTCTTTTACTATTGATATAGTTGAAGAACAGTTTGGGATTAGTTTTACTCTCCTTAGCAATGTGCTTCTCTGTTTCCTTTTTGGCAGCTTTAATTAGTTTTTTAGATAAAGTATTTTTCTCCCTATAGTTTTTTAGAGCTTCAATGGTGCCATCCTGCTTTAGTAGTGCAAATGCTTTCTTTTTACTGTTAATTGCCTGTCTTACTTCTTTGTTTAGCCACATTGGGTTTTTCCTATTTCTAGTCCTTTTATTCCCACAAGGTATAAACCGCTTACACTGCCTATTTAGGATGTTCTTAAACATTTCCCATTTATTATCTGTATTTTTATTTCTGAGTATATTGTCCCAGTCTACCAGATTAAGGGCATCTCTAAGCTGGTCAAACTTTGCCTTCCTAAAGTTCAGTGTTTTTGTGACTCCCTGACAAGTCCCCCTAGTGAAAGACAGGTGAAACTGCACAATATTGTGGTCGCTATTTCCTAGATGCCCAACCACCTGCAGATTTGTTATTCTGTCAGGTCTATTAGATAGTATTAGGTCTAAAAGTGCTGCTCCTCTGGTTGGATTCTGCACCAATTGTGAAAGATAATTTTTCTTGGTTATTAGCAGAAACCTGTTGCCTTTATGGGTTTCACAGGTTTCTGTTTCCCAGTTAATATCCGGGTAGTTAAAGTCCCCCATAACCAGGACCTCATTATGGGTTGCAGCTTCATCTATCTGCTTTAGAAGTAGACTTTCCATGGTTTCTGTTATATTTGGGGGTTTGTAACAGACCCCAATAAGAATTTTGCTACCATTTTTCCCTCCATGAATTTCGACCCATATGGACTCGACATCCTCATTTCCTTCGCTAATATCCTCCCTTAAAGTGGACTTTAGACAAGACTTTACATAGAGACAAACCCCTCCTCCTCTCCGATTTTTACGATCCTTTCTAAACAGACTGTAACCCTGTAAGTTAACTGCCCAGTCATAGCTTTCATCTAACCATGTCTCGGTTATTCCCACTATGTCAAAGTTACCTGTAGATATTTCTGCTTCTAGTTCTTCCATCTTGTTTGTCAGGCTTCTGGCGTTTGCGAGCATGCAGTTTAGAGGATTTTGTTTTGTTCCAATCTCCTCACTGTGGATTGTTTTAGAAATGTTCTTACCTCCCATCTGAGTATGTTTTCCTGGGTCTTCTTTGTTCAGGTGTGATTTGGAGAGAAGATGAGCAAGCTCCCCTTAAGTGATTTTGGAGACGGAAGTTATGGGGTTTGGGCATTGGTCTGGTATACAAAGGGGTTGTGGTGGTTTGACGACAAAGATTTGCCTTGTTTGGTCGATCTTATTTTTGAAGTGCGTGGCAAAGTCCTCGGCAATGACTAGGGAACTCAGAGGGGGCAGTGCGGGGCGGAGGAGGGAGTTAAAAGTGTTGAACAATTGTTTGGGGTTCTTGGATAAGGAAGATACGAGGGTTGTGAAGTAGGCCTGTTTAGCAGAGGTGAGAGCTGATTAGCAGAGGTGAGAGCTGATTTGAATGCGAGTGTTGCTTGTTTGAGTGCAGTGAAATCGTCTTGCGAATGTGTTTTCTTCCAACGCTGTTCTGCAATTCTGGATACTTGCCGAAGCTTTTGATGGGACTTCACAACCTAACTGTCCCTAACTTATATTTGGGCACCAAGTCAGAGTCAATCAAGTTCAGAGATGACCCACAATCCACAAAAGGTGAAATGGGAGTACAACAGCTCCCAACATAAAGTTCCACTTCCAGCTGTAACTTAAGCAATGAGGAAAAAATTACCTGAGAGTCTGAGCAACCTCCTCGATAGTTACACAAACTTAGGCATTTCCTGACACCTTGTGAATTGGAGGATAGGAGGGACAGTCCTTTTTCCAATGTCCCGGACTACCGCAGTAGAAGCAGAGTCTCCCTTCTCGTCGTCGTCTTCTCTCCTTTTCTTTGACGGTGGTGGCCCCCACCTCCATGGGCTCGGAATGTGGTATAACGTCAGGTTTATTCAGAAGAAAAGGAACTTCTCACTGCATAACACCTCTCTCCCACAGCCTACAATCCATCCGGATAGCCTGAGTCATAGCCTCCTCCAGGGAACTGGGTGGTGGATGGAGAGCCGGAGCGTCCTTCAAATGATCAGACAGTCCGCTCTGGAACTGGCACCTGAGCGCGGAGTCTTTCTAGGACACCTCCGGGGACCATCGTCTAAAATCTGAGCAATTCCACTCGGCTGAGAGATTCCCCTGAAGAAGACCCATGATAGTGTCCTCTGCCAACCTGCCACGGTCCGGTTCGTCATAGGTAAGTCCTAAGGCCTCAAAAAACCTATCTACCGATATCCGTTCAGGGGCGGTAGGGGACAGCGAGAAAGTCCAAGATTGGGGACCCTCCCTAAGTAAGGAGATTATCCCCACCCGCTAATTCTCATAGCTCGATGATCGAGGTCTAAGCGATAATAATAATTTACAACTTTTTCTAAATGTCTGAAACTTATCCTTCTCACCAGAAAAGGTGTCAGGAAGCTTAACCGAGGGTTACAAGGCAACATCAACAAAATCACCAGGCTTAGTAGCAACATGAGAGGGGGTACCCTGCACAGTCTAAGCAGTCTCCGTCAACTCTTTCTGAAATTGAGTATGGGACGTGGCCAGGGCTCTCTATGTTCTACAGACAATTCCCGCATCATCTGCGTCAAACTGGTCACCTGGTCCACCAGGCTATGAAGCGGAATCATGACCAGGGAAAAAAAATGAAACCCCCCTTTAAATGTATTGGTCAGTTATAATGTAATGCTGCCGTCATGCAGTATAGCGCAACCTTCACCAGGAGGTGCTGTAGAGTAAGAAAGGTGCACTCACAGCGCAGCTCTGCAGTGCGTACTGTTAAACAATATGCAGCTTACTTCCTAAAAAGAAACAGAAGATAGGTGCAAAGTAAAGAACAGAAACAGCAAAGAGATAAACCCTAGCAGGAATTTCACTAACTGGTTTTAATCTTTCACGACCTATGACCTATAGGTACATCATAGGTCGTGTCCTTCCGTTTCATGCAGGCTCTAGCGTCGAGACTGCATCTTTTCCGACACATGACAGCTGATTTGCTCAGATTTTATGTGTCCCTAACAAAAGAGACATGTTAAATGCCACTGTCAATCACTGATAGCGGCATTTAACTCGCACAAACTGGATGCGGATTACAAACCCTGCCCATCAGCACCCCTATCACATGATCGCAGGGCGCCTATGCATTGGCATGACAGTCGGGGGTTTTCAGAAGACCCCCGTGCTTGCCATTGCAGATCTTGCTGTGGCTGGCGTTCATAGGAGATTATGATTTCTGCTACAGTGAAGCGATCTGATGATACACAACTTCCTCATCAGGACAAACCACGGTGAGCACCGTAGTTTGTCCTGATGAAGATGTTGTATAATTCGAAACCAGGTGACTAATACAACAATTGTCTATGAAATCCGATCTTTTCATCGTCATCTAACAGCAGCGTAGGTTAACCCATTTCTTTCCAGTTTCTCTTGATTTCTTCTTGTTGGTCTGCAGTAACCTAAGCTTTATCAGTGGTTGTGTGCACACAAACCCAACTGAGTGAGCACAATTGTGCATGTCTGTTATGACCTGGTGGTCAGGACAATAATGGACCTGGTGGTTAAGAGCACACGGAATGACCTGATAGTTACTGATAATAAAGGACGAGCTCTGGGACGTGGGAACTCTGCTGACCGCAATCCCTAATCCTATCAAACACACTAGAAATAGCCGTGGATTGCGCCTAACGCTCCCTATGCAACTCGGCACAGCCTAAGGAACTAGCTAGCCCTGAAGATAGAAAAATAAAGCCTACCTTGCCTCAGAGAAATTCCCCAAAGGAAAAGGCAGCCCCCCACATATAATGACTGTGAGTAAAGATGAAAATACAAACACAGAGATGAAATAGATTTAGCAAAGTGAGGCCCGACTAACTGAACAGACCGAGGATAGGAAAGGTTACTTTGCGGTCAGCACAAAAACCTACAAAAAGACCACGCAGAGGGCGCAAAAAGACCCTCCGCACCGACTCACGGTGCGGAGGCGCTCCCTCTGCGTCCCAGAGCTTCCAGCAAGCAAGACAACAATAAAATAGCAAGCTGGACAGAAAAATAGTAAACCAAAGAAATACAAGCTGGAACTTAGCTTCTGCTGGGAAGACAGGTCACAAGAACGATCCAGGAGTGAACTAGACCAATACTGGAACATTGACAGGTGGCCTGGAGCAAAGATCTAAGTTGAGTTAAATAGAGCAGCCAGCTAACGAATTAACCTCGTCACCTGAGGAAGGAAACTCAGAAACACCCACCAGAGGAAGTCCATGGACAGAACCAGCCGAAGTACCATTCATGACCACAGGAGGGAGCCCGACAACAGAATTCACAACACATGTCTATCCCAGTTTTTACCCATGTAAGACCCCATTGCTCTTTTTGTCATTTACTCACTATTTAGGGTATGTGAGTCCAAAACGCTGCATTCTATGATACAAGCACAGTGGATGGGACTTATAGAAATCCCATGCCCACTATGCTTCTATTTGACACTGCGTAAGCTCACCCGTGGAATTACGAGCCATAGGATGTCAATTTCTGTTGCAGGGACGCTAGTCTCCGCAACAGAAATTTCCACAATAGAATGAACTGGATGCGGTAAATCCACATTGTTCAGTGAACACATATGGATTTACCTGCGTGAAGAGAATGCAGCGTTTTGGATGCAGCAAAAATACGATCTGTCCAAAACTATGCTATTTCCTGATTGTGGGCACATATTCTTACTGATCACCATATCATTTTTAAGTAGCAGTCCAGCATATGGCACTTGAGGTCAGGATTGGTCAAAATGTGGGGTAATATGATAATTGTAAAAGAGATATTTACTTTACAGCATGAACCTCCAGAAGGCCCTGGCAGGCCTGGATCTCCCTTTTCACCTTGCGGTCCTCTAACTCCTGGAAGACCAAGGGCCCCGATGTCTCCTTTATCACCCTGTTGTATTAATGAGAAAAATAATTTTCATGAAGAAGTACATTTATAACAGAAGAAATTAGGCTAAATAAATGATCAAGATACTTCTTTTTTTCACGAATGGCACAATTTCAGCTCCCAAGTGCAAAGAATTTAGACAAATTTAAAACATCTGACTTGAAATTATTCAGTTGCTCAGTGAAAAATGAATGTAAACTTTCATTTTACACAATAAGACTGTACTACCTTTGACCCAGGTGGTCCTTGAAGTCCAGGGATACCATCTTTACCTGGAAGTCCTGGCAAACCTTGAGGGCCATCTACACCTGGCATTCCTACTGGCCCTGGTAGACCAGGACTGCCTTCTGTTCCTGATAGTCCTTGTAGACCTTGAGTTCCCTGGGGGCCTTGTGGACCCTGGGGTCCTTCTGGTCCTCGTAATCCTACTGGTCCTTGTTGGCCTTCAAAACCTTGAGGACCTGGCTGGCCTGGAAATCCTCTTGACCCAGGGATACCCTCAGGTCCTTGGTCTCCTGTTAACCCTGGTGATCCTGGTAGACCTGGAGATCCTGGAAGCCCAGGTATGCCAGGTGGACCTTCAGGCCCTTGTGGTCCAGAGAATCCCTGGGGACCTGGAAGTCCAGGAAAGCCCTGGGTTCCTGGAGGACCTCTGAGTGTAGGAGTCTGCAATAATAAAAATATGAACATTAGAAGGCAATTGTGTTCTATTATAGTATAGTATTGACATACATTCACCAAACATTTACCTCTTCTTCAGGGACATCACTAAAGATTCTTTCCGCACCAGGGTGCCCTGGAATTCCTGGGGGACCTTGTGGTCCTGGTAGTCCGACTGGACCAATGCGTCCTGGGCTACCTGGAAGTCCTGGGAGTCCGGGATCTCCCCTGTCACCCTAATAAATGCAAATCCTTAGTTTTAGAAAATTCTGTTACAATCTGTTTTTAAGTAATTTAAAGTAATACCATAAAGTAAGTATACTGTCCATAGATTATTGTAGTAATATATGAATATAGTTCACTTTTAGTTAGGCAGTAACCCAAATGTTGGCCTTTATGTTCTAAATTTGTTTCTTCCTTAAATAGCACCCAATACATTACTGACCTTTGGTCCCTGGGGTCCTGGTAATATAGGACAAACACACTGAGAAATGTTGCCCTAAAGAAAGAAAGAAAACATTTTAAAATAATATCGTCTAATAGATAATATGGCATGTACCAGGGGATAGACAAGCCCTTTTGGTGCCCAATGCAGCATTTTTTTTTTTTTCAAGAATAGGCCCCTCTACTTTCAGTCCCCAAAGTTAAACATGACTGTCCAATGTACTATCCTATCAGTCTTGTTCTCCTAGTGTAATGCATGTCATTTTTACACATCTATATTCATATTTGTTTGTATAGTTGTTAATCATCAGCCACTCCGTTACGGCATCCAACTTGCTGTACAAGTATTCAAATTGTGCCCAAAAATCACATTAGTACGCGAGGTGGCCACTTCCTATTTCTCTAATGCTGGCTCCGTTATGTACAATATAACAGCATCAATTTTGTAGAAACATTCAGACACATTATATTACCTTTTGTGGACTTGTGTGAGACTCAGGTTTTCCCAGCATTCCCTCAGTCAGTGTGGGGTCTTCGTGCTCATTAAAATGCAGTGAACCTGGATAGATATTAAAGAACAGATCCTGTAGACAGTGCAGTTTTACTGATATTAGGAATATAAAAGAACATAAAAGACAAAGACAAAATAAAAAAATGGGAAGCAGGTAAGAAACAGAAAAGAGCCGTACAAATAGAATTCCACTGGCATGAAAAAGCACTCAACGCACTATGACAAAAAGTCATATTCCAATATCCCCAAACCTAAAGAAAACCATTATATGACATTTTTGTTAGATTTGAGTTGTATGATTTATTTTTCTCTTACCCATGTCCCTTCTGTCTGTCCTGAATACTTCTGTGTTAGATGGTAGCAGTAGTGTTTTTATTTCTTCAATGTTAACCTGCATAAAATAGGATATTATATTATTTCAGTTCATTAGTTGCTTCTTATTATTAATTTTTTATATACATGGACCTCCTGTCTCCCATCCAAACTTCTAAAATTCTGTGTGCCTGCAGCTACCACTAGGCAGATCTTATGGTTCCTCTATGGCACTGTAAAGGGAATCAGGAGTTTTGAAATTATGTATGAGATAGAAAAAACAGCGCACATGACTCCCTTTAAAATATATAGTACAGTTTCTTGTCCCATAAGTGCTGTATCCTAGCCTTACCACAATAACTAGGGTAAAGAGACAGTAGAGGATATTTACTTCGTATTAAGCTTCCCTGGGTTAACTCAACCAACTTTTATAAAATTAAAAAAGGAGTGAAAATTTGCAAATTTATGCACAAATTTAGAGAACTCCAAACTGACCTTTTTACACCATAAAAACAGAGTTAACCCCTACAGGACTCGGCCAATTTCCTTTTTTGCCTTTTCATTTTTTTCCTCTCCTACTTCCCAGAGCCATAACCTTTTTTTTTCTGTCCATATAAACGTATGTGAGCTTGTTTTTTTGGGGACTAGTTGTACTTCTGAATGGCACCATTCACTTTACCTCATAGTATACTGGAAAATGGCAAACAACTTCCAAGTGGGGAGAAATTGTGAAAAAAAAACACAATTTTGACATTGTTTTTTGGGAATTATTTTTACGGTGAACATTTTAAGGTAAAAATGACCTTGCAATATCATTCTGCTCATCAGTATGATTACGGCGACACCCAACATGTCCAGTTTTTTAAATTATTTTAGTGGTGAAAAAAATCAGAAGTTTTTAAAAATAAATTTTTGGTTGTGCTGGAATTTTCTGAGACTTTTACCATTTTAATTTCTTTGTCAATGGAGCTGGCTGATTGCCTATTTTTTGCAGGGCATGCCGACGTTTGTATTGATGCCATTTTGGGAGTGATGTAATGTTTTGATCGCTTGTTATAGCATTTTTTGCGATATTGCAGAGAACAAAAAAAAAAAACAATTTTGGCATTCTTGAATTTTTTATTCATTTATGATGTTTACCAAGCAGGTGAATAACTTCTATTTTTTGATAGATCAAACTTTTCTGAAAGTGGCGATACCACATACCGGTGTGTGTATTTCTTTTTAATTCCTTTATTTAATTAAGGAAAAAGTGGGTGAATTGAACTTTTAAGTTTTTTTTAAATGTTTTCAGATTTTTTTTAACCTTTTTTTCTTTTCTGTGTTCTTTTTAGTCCCTTTAGGGGACCTGAAGCTGTGATTGTCTGATCGCTTGTTCTATATACAGCAATGCCACAGCATTGCAGTATACAGTGAAAACCATAGTCTCCTTTGAAGCCAGGCCACATGCTGCATTTCATGGGAGTGCCATAGTGACAAGAATGGAGGTCTTCAACGGACCCCCTGCTGTCATAGCAACTCATTGGTGACCTGCGATCACGTCACAGGTGCAGTGATGGGCGCATGGAATGACGTGTCCCCATGATGGCGCATATTAAATGCCGCTGTCAGAGTTTGACAGTGGCATTTAAAAGGTTAACAAACTCATGTACAGCACCATGGAATCAATGGTGCTATATAAATAAATAATAATAATAACAATAGTGGGCAGCGAAAATCACCACCTGCAATTGTTAAAGTAACACACAGCCATTACCTGCTAAGTATGGGGAGGCCATACACCCGCTTCTGACTTGCTGAAATTCGGGTTCGTCTGGTTCAACCAAAACTTAGTTCAAAGTTTAGTTCTGGTACCAGAACTCTACCCGAACTTTAACCAGAACCCGAACCCCATAGAAGTCAATTATGGCCGGACTTTGATGTTGTAAATTGGTTGTAGAAAGAGCCAGGGGGTTGCCAAACAAACACTAAAATGAATTTCTGGGAGAAGTCTGTGTTCGAAGTTCAGCACCAGGCACTAGGTGATCGGTGCGAACCCCAAACTTTACTGTTCAGGGTCGCTCATCCCTATTCTCAATCTTATCCAGTAGCTATAAATGTGACATAATGAAATTTCGACTATAAAGATGTAACACGTGATGTGACATAACTATATAGGCGTTACTTTTAAACTTCAAAACAAGGTAGGTTAGAGGCAAAGGACCAGTGAGGAATTTTGAGAGGAAGCATCAGATTGGAAGGATATTTATAACTAGACTAGCTGAAGAGCCCGGCGTTGCCTGGGCATAGTAAATATCTGTGGTTAGTTATAGCACCTCACTTCTCTTATTTTCCCATCACGCCTCTCATTTTCCCCATCACATCTTTCATTTTCCCCCTCACATCTCTCATTTTCTCCCTCACACCTCTTATTTTCCCCCTCACTCCTCTTATTTTCCCCCTCACTCCTTTCATTCCCCCCTAACACTTGTCATTTCGACCTCACATCTGTCATTTTCCGATCACTCCACTATTTTCCCTCACTCCTCTCATTTTGCACTCACACTTTTTCATTTTCACCTCACACCTCTCATTCTTACCTCAGTATATACATATTTGTCATCTCCCTTATATATAGTATACACCTGTATGTCATCTCCTGTATATAGTATATACCTGTATGTCGTCTCCCCTGTATAAAGTATATACCTGCTGTATGTCATCTCCTTCTGTATATTGTATATACCTATGTGTCATCTCCTCCTGTATATAGTATATACCAGTATGTCATCTCTTCTGTATATAGTATATACCTGTACGTCATTTCCTCCTATATACATAGTATACCTGTATGTCATCTCCCCTGTATATAGTATATACCTGCTGTATGTCATCTCCTCCTGTATATACCTATGTGTCATCTCCTCTTTTATATAGCATATACCTGTATGTCATTTCCTTCTGTTTGAAGTATATACCTGTGTGTCATCTCCTGTATATAGTATATACCTGTAAGTCATCTCCTCCTGTATATAGTATATACCTGCTGTATGTCATCTCCTCTGGTATATACCTATGTGTCATCTCCTCTTTTATATAGCATATACCTGTATGTCATTTCCTTCTGTTTGAAGTATATACCTGTGTGTCATCTCCTGTATATAGTATATACCTGTAAGTCATCTCCTCCTGTATATAGTATATACCTGTATGTCATCTCCTCCTGTATATAGTATATACCCATGTGTCATCTCCTCCTGTATATAGTATATACCTGTGTGTCATCTGCTCCTGTATATACCTTCAGACGGAACCTGAAAACCCATCTCTTCAGGAACGCCTACAGCCTGCAAAAACCATTCTGCCGCCTCACCAACCGCCCGAGCTGCCGCCACGTCACCGACCACCCGAGCTGCCACCACATCACCGACCACCCGAGCTGCCGCCACGTCACCGACCACCCGAGCTGCCACCATGTCACCGACCAGCCGAGCTGCCACCACGACTCCCCGAGCTGCTGCCACGGCCACCCGAGCTGCCACCTCACCACCACCAGTGCTGCAGCACACCAACCTCCTGTCTCTTCCCCACTATCCTGAAGAATGTAAGTCCGCAAGATCAGGGTCCTCTCCCCTCTGTACCAGTCACTGTAAATTTGTTTACTGTTAACGATATCTATAACCCTGTATGTAACCTCTTTTCACATATACAGCACCATGGAATTAATGGTGCTATATAAATAAATAATAATAATAATTCCTGTGTGTCATCTCCCCTGTATATAGTATATACCTGTATGTCATCTCCTCCTGTTTATTGTATATATCTGTGTTTCATCTGCTCCTGTATATAGTATATACCTGTGTGTCATCTCCCCTGTATATAGTATATACCTGTATGTCATCTCCTCCTGTATATAATATATATCTGTGTGTCATCTCCTCCTGTATATAGTATATATCGGTGTGTTATCTCCTCCTGTATAAAAGGAGCAAGTTTTGTGCATGGCGAGTTTTGTGCATGGCGAGTTTTATGTGTGGTGCATTTTGAGTATGTGCAAGTTTTGTGTGAGGCAACTTTTGCATGTGTTGCAACTTTTGTGCATGTGGCAATTTTTCCGCGTGTGCAAGTTGCGTGTGGTGAGTTT
The DNA here is from genome assembly GCF_032444005.1 of Ranitomeya imitator. Lineage (NCBI taxonomy): Eukaryota > Metazoa > Chordata > Amphibia > Anura > Dendrobatidae > Ranitomeya > Ranitomeya imitator. Next base: position 503,477,214 of record NC_091283.1, on the reverse strand, counting down.
TTCCTGAGGTGAGTTTTGCACATGTGGTGAGTTTTGCATGTGGCAAATTTTGTGCATGGCGAGTTTTGAGTGGCGACTTTTGTGTTTCGACTTTTATGTAGCGAGGTTGTTGTATGTGTGGTGAAATGTGTGCTGAGGGTGGTATATGTGTTCAAGCACGTGGTAGTGTGTGGCGTATTTTGTGTGTGTGTTCATATCCCTGTGTGGTGAGTATCCCATGTCGGGGTCCCACCGTAGCAACTGTACGGTATATACTCTTTGGCGCCATCGCTCTCATTCTTTAAGTCCCCCTTGTTCACATCTGGCAGCTGTCAATTTGCCTCCAACACTTTTCCTTTCACTTTTTCACCATTATGTAGATAGGGGCAAAATTGTTTGGTGAATTGGAACACGCAGGGTTAAAATTTCGCCTCACAACATAGTCTATGACGCTCTCTGGGTCCAGACGTGTGACTGTGCAAAATTTTGTGTCTGTAGCTGCGACGGTGCAGATGCCAATCCCGGACATACACACATACACACACACATTCAGCTTTATATATTAGATGGTGGCCCGATTCTAACGCATCGGGTATTGTAGAATATGTATGTACAGTAGTTTATTTATGAAGTAAGCGTGAGTGAACTATGTGGCACTGTGACTGACAGAACTTGTTCAGTAAACGTGATTGAACTACGTGGCACTGTGACTGACAGAACTTGTTCAGTAAACGTGAATGAACTACGTGGCACTATGACTGACAGAACTTGTTCAGTAAATGTGACTGAAATACGTGGCACTGTGACTGACAGAACTTGTTCAGTAAACGTGACTGAACTACGTGGCACTGTGACTGACAGAACTTGTTCAGTAAACGTGAGTGAACTACGTTGCGCTGTGAGTGGGGGTTAAATTCCGCGCCAACATTGCTGATTGGTCGCGGCCGGCTGGCGCGACCAATCAGCGACTTGGGATTTCCATTCCAGACAAACAGACAGAATTAAACGATTATATAGTAGATGTTGGTCAAAATACTTTTAAATTAAATCAAAGCACATAGAAAAAGAAAATAATAAATGTAAGCGTACTTGTCATTTTGACAGGGTAATAAGATGGTCTTGCTGCCTATTCCCACACAAGGGCTTTAAATTTCTTTTAGATCATATATGAGTCTGATATGTCCAGTCTAATAATTAAGTACGATAGTTCTTCTTAATTGGTATTCCGACAGCACAATAGGTGCTAAAACTTCCTTCCCCTCACTTCTAAGCATGCATTGCTCGTGCCATTGTCTAGTTACTTGCCTGCCCTGAACTGAAGGCTTATCTCTCTTTCATGCTTCTGTTTAGTTTTGCAGACAGGAGAGCAGGAGCAAAAACCACAGCTTCCTGCAATCTATGCAATGTCTTTGCAATGCAAGATACTTTGGGTAATAACATACTTTGACATTACATTTAGATGAGACAACACACTGATTAAAGCAACAGTGACCATTTAAAATAAAATATTGACATTAATGGCCGGTCTTTAGAATCATCTTAGAATTTATCAACAAAATGCAAATAAGATTGTGTTCTCCATCTTTGAAACCAGTTTTGTAAAAAATGTAGCACAAATGACATTGCAGGAAGGTTCAGTGTCCTGCTATGACATGCACAGGATTGTGCTACTATAACTGTATAACAAAGGAATGTGAAACTAAAGTGGTATACGAGTGGGTTGTTGCCTTATCTTTAAGACTTTGCTCCTTGTTCATTCTGGTAATAATGTCTGAGATTAGCATGACTGCAAAAATGTCTCCATTAAGGCTGGGTTTATTTATTAGACATGTAGAGTCATATAGTTCCTCAGAAAATAAATCCATTATAAATGTATCTTTTAAGTAAAAAACTTTCACAAGTTGTTTGTTATTTAACATTGTACAAATCAGTAAAAAGTGTCTGAAGCAATGGTTTAAAAACAATTTCTCCACTGCTTTGCTGAGATATGGAATTTGGAATGAAAATAGTGTCATAAAAAGGAATGTAAAGCAAACGTCCACAGAGAAGATCAAAAACAGGTATTTTCAGAGTAATCTGGTGAGACTTGATGTGTCTCACTCCCATAACTTTCTGTAATTTCGGTGCCATGAGAGATGGAGAGCTGCAGGATGGGAGCACAAGAGCAGTGAAGATCATAGAGTCATATCTTCATTCTTTTTACTCTGCAATACCTATAGTAGGTGTAGAGTGCTGTATGGGAAAAATGCTGCTCACACGATGATCTTCACTGCTTACAAACCGCGGCTCTACTCCTATCCCGACACTGTAATGACAAGAATTGACGAAAATAAGGGTTTCTCAGTGTGGTCAGGTGAGACACATCATGTTTCACCAGATCATGCTGAAAATGTCTGTTTTGGACCTTTTCTGTGGCATTTCCTTTTTTTATCCTCTATGTGGCTGCCTTCTTATGATTGGGGAGTCATAGAGGTGAAAAAAACAAATAACCCCAGAGAAGAATCTCTGTTACCACCCCGTTGGTTGAAGGAAAATTTGCATACTGGGCGCCCTAAAGTTCAAAAGCCCATATCTCAGCAAAACAATGGGAAAAGAAACGTGTTTCAATAAACACTTATTTTATGTCACTTTCTTTTGCTTTGGGAAATAAAGCGTGTTACCTTCGTCATTGATTTGCTATCAACATTATCTGTAGTAGATGGTATAGGAGGTGTTGTTTCTTTCTTAGTGGTGAGATGAGTAGTCTGCTCCTCAGCCTCAAGTTCTCGTGGGCTTTTAGTGGTGGGATGTGTAGTCTGCTCCTCAGCCTCTAGTTCTTGTGGGCTTATAGGGGTGAGATGTGTAGCCTGATTCTCAGTCTCCATTTCTGGTGGGTTTCCAGTTTGAGCATGGTGCTCTTGCTGCACTCTTCCATTCATATCAGATATATTTATGGAAAAAGATGGAGGCTCTGGTTTATCGTCTTCATCTATGATTGGAGATCTAGTTGAAAGATTGAAGCTTTTTGTGTCATCATCTTCCTCTATTGTATTTACAGAATTTTTGATGTCCTGTATTGTCTCCTTAAAAACTTTGAGGTCATCGTGCCCATCTTCATTCTCCTGCTTGCTTGTACATATCTGTGATTCTTCAGTTGTTCTTTTCAAAGCTGAAGTTTGTTTAATCATTGTAGTCTTTCTGACTTCTTCATGAGGTTCTTCACCATTAAAGTTCTCTAATTGAGAAGTCATTTCCATGTCATCCTCCCAGTCATCCTCGTCTTCTGGGTCTGTGTCTAGAAAAATTATATAAAAACATAACAGTTAAAGGAACAAGATCTGCCACTTAAATTTAAATGCCAAAGTCAGTAGGTCCACAACATATAAGATTGAAAAACTGCCACATACACATGAACATTAGCTTCAGCCACAAATGCATGTTTTTACAGTGGGTATATGCATGCTCTGTGTATTTTTACACAGTGCCTTATTTTTGCGGGAACAAACAAATTGGATGTTGTGACTGAACATAACCATTCTTCTCCCTCCCAGTTCATGTATCAGTGAAGCGTTTCACATTGAAAATATAATTTGAAAATGGTTTAACGAAGTTGTTCATTCACTGTATTCTAAAGATCAGAGCACGAGTTTCGCAGCAAGCATCACCGTTCCAATATGGAAATAAACATGGAGAGCGCAACAGATCTACCCTGTTTCCCCGAAAGTAGGACCCCCCCGAAAGTAAGACAGGGTGGGGGTTTCGGGGGGGTCCTCCAATGTAAGGCCTCCCCCGAATGTAAGGCAGGGTTGGGGGGGCCGCTGTGAAATGTAAGGCCCTTACCTTTGGGCCGCCGCTGTCCCCCATTGGGTCCCCAGGCTCCAGAGGTGTCCTCAGGTGCAGCTGGGCAGGTCCAGCGCTCATGGGGTTAACTCGCCGTGTTAACCCCCCAATCCGCCCAGCTCAACAGCTCATTGGCCGCCCCTGCTCCCCACGTCACCGCCGGCCCCCGGCTCGAGCGCTGATTGGCCAATCAGCTCGAGTGCTGATTGGCCCAGCAGCTTGGGCTGTAATTGGCCGCCCCAGCCCCACGTCACCGCTGTTTCCCTGCTGATTGGCACAGCATTCCCTGCAGCACAGGCCTTCCGCACCCACAGCCGCACCGCAGAGGAAAACGTCCAGCATTTAAAAACCAAGTAGGGAAACATGTACTGTATAGGGTATGGGGCTGTGTGCAGTGGGATACGGCACTGTTATGGGGTATGGGGCTGTGTGCATTGGGATACGGCACTGTTATGGTATGCAGGCAGAGGGTATACGGCAATTACCGTACAGTACCGTACCGTAGTGTGTTACTGTTACCGTACTTTGATTTGTTGTCTGCTTTCCAGTTGAACGGTGTAACGTTAAGTACTGTACTGAATTTGAAAATAGTCATTTTTTTTTTCGGCTAATGTAAGACCTCCCCCGAAAGTAAGACAGGGTGGGACTTTTTGGGGTAAAATTAATGTAAGACAGGGTCTTACTTTCGGGGAAACACGGTAACTGAGGATCGAGAGGCTCCAAGTGCATTATTAGCAGGCAGAGAGGGAGCGGTCGAGTTTTTTACAGAGTGTAACTACAAGGATGAACTAGAATTAATCAGCACAAAAATGCTGGAATCCAAGATATACTCTTTGGCAGAAAGAGAAATTAGTTTATATTGGACAATAAAATCTTTAAAATCATATACTGAATGTAATCGAGTCCCACGAGGACTCAGAGTCTATAAAGACATCTCACAATTTAAAGATGACCCCACATTCTTAAAAGCTTGGGAAGAAATTCATCTAGAGTGCTCACAAAAATTACTGTTGCTGGTGGTGGAACAAAATGAAAAGGACTATGATTTGATATGCGAACAATTGAAAAAATCGAAACAGGAATTATCCTCCCGTATTAGTAAGGAAAATTTTAAAAACTTTGAGAAAAAATTGGAAAAAAAGCTAACTGTGATTCAAATGGAAACCAAAGAAAAGAAAAAAGAAAAATTCCTCCGGGATAAGAGGGACTTCGAAATGGGGCAGATTTTCTCATGGAATAGAAATGGTACTAAAAAACTGTTCAATAAAAATCGCTCCAGAAAATTCACCACAAAAAAATCGAAAATAGTGAAAGATGGCTGGATCACTGACTCTGATTCCAGTACAGCTGAGGACTTTAATGAAGAGTTACCATCTACCTCAAAGCCCACCCTGAATCCTATCATCCCTTTAGAAAGAAAAAAATCAGACGGGGAGGGAGAAAAAAGCACGGTAAAAAAACGCAAACAAGTTTCGATGAATGAACAAAGCGCCACAAAGGACAACGAAGAAGCCCTACAAATTATAAATCTAACAAAAAAATCACTGACAATACATCAGGAGAAAGTACTGTCAAGAGGCTTGAACTTCTGCCTTCCAGAACCCTTCGATTTATGCGACTTCAAAGTGGACTTATTTAAAAGCATAAGAAAGTTACATTTATATACGGTAAATACTTTTGCAAAAACAGCTTCGAGAGAGCTTCTATCTTGGTCGCCACAGACAGTCCAGCAGAGATTAGTTCCCTAGGTTTCATGGCTTATTCTACCATGGATCCGACGGACGTAGAAATGACACATTTATTAATAAATTTAAGTGGGAACGGTCAGGATTCAGATGAAAGAGCGCCAATACCCCCGACTAGTACAGAATTTGATCCATTCAAGGGAGGAGTTAGATCAAAATGGATGCCGCCAATCTCACCAGGGAATACAATAGATCTATTCCAAGACCTGGTAATCAAAGATATAGAGGCAATGTTATATAAAAAACCACTAAAAAATTTAAAAACACAGGAAGAAAAAGCCCTAAAAGAGATACAAATGTGGAATGATACCATCATTAGGAGGGCGGATTAAGGCGGAAACATTGTTCTATTAGAAAGATCTTAGAAGAAGCACTATCCCAACTAGATGACACAGAAACCTACATTAAATTAGACGGCAACCCCACAAATAGATTTAAAGAAAAATTGAGGAGCCTAATAAGAAAATATGTGGAAAAGGGGACTTTAACAAGAAGGAGAGCGGAAAAATTAATGCCAGAGCTTCCTAAATTCGCACAGTGGTACAGCATCCCCAAAATTCACAAAAATGCGGAAAAACCGCCAGGACGCCCAATAATCTCGGGCAAAGAATCAGTGACCGAACCTTTATCACAGTTTTTAGATTGGCTACTAAAACCTCTGCTGTTAAAAATTCCCTCTTTCGTAAAGGATTCAGGAGATTTTCTCCTGGCCCTTAAAGACTTTCAATGGCAACCTACATTTGCTCTGGCATCAATAGATATTGTAAACCTTTACACTAGAATCCCACAACAAAAAGGCTTGGAGGCAGTCCATCACATTCTAATGAATACAAATAAAGACGCCAATTTTATTTATTTTGTGCTGGATAGTCTGGAGTTCGTTTTATCACACAATGCTTTCAAGTTCATGGAGAGATGGTATCTTCAAAAAGTTGGTACCGCGATGGGTACTCCGGTGGCGTGCGTCTTCGCAAATCTGTTTCTAGCAGCTTTTGAGAGGTACGTCACCGGACCCCAGAACCCATACCTTCGGCAAGATTGCCTTGTGCAGGCATGTACTACGGAGGACAGAGAATGAACTTCAATCCAATATTGCAGCCAGCATGCAGCCAGCGGGTAAGGAAAGGGTGAATCAAACACCCCAAAAACCCCGCCTCCATGGCTGAAGATTGTTCCCTCCAAATTCAGGTGACAGTGTCCCTTTAAATGCCTCTGTCAGCGGCATTTAACTAGTTAATAGCAGCGGGTGAATCGCGATTCCACCCACCGCTATTGCGGACACATGTCAGCTGTTCAAAACAGCTGACATGTCCGGGCTTTGATGCGGGCTCACCGCCGGAGCCCACATCAAAGCGAGAGTTCTGACCTCGGATGTACTATCCTGTCCGAGGTCAGAAAGGGGTTAAAGGGTACTTGCCCACGATCCGGAATAGCAGCATTTTGGATGCAACTCACCTGTGCTGCTTCCAAAACGCTGCGTTCTACAAGCACAGTGGATGGGACATATAGAAATCCCATGCCCACTATGCTTCTATTTGATGCTGCGTAAACTCACCTGCAGATCGGGTTTACGAGCCGTGGCGTGTCAATTGCTGTTTTAGAGACTATCGTCTTCGCAACATAAATTTCCACAATAGAATGTATTGGATGAGGTAAATCCACATTACACTGCGTCAAAAGTGCTGCTATTTCCTGATCCTGGGCACATATATGCAAAGTAGTGGAAACCCCCTATTAATGAGCCCAGGGAGGTGAAATGGTCTGGTCTCTAGCCAGACCATTAACTTTAATGAGCACTATGGAATGCTCTAGTTCAATGTGGGCTACAAAGGAATCAGTCATTTACTGTTCTGTTACCCAACAGATTACAGCTGTATGAGGCGAGTTTCAACACCAGCCTATCGTCAAAGTAGACAACCCCTTTTATAATTTTACTTATGTTTTGTGTCAACTCAAGTTCTGTCTTCTAAAGAATTACAGATGAAAATGTTTGGATGATAGTAGAACTTGTTGCAACAGGTTTATCCAGAACAAAAATGGTTAACTCAACATAATCTGGACCTCATAATTAATAATGAGAAAGTCATACTTCTCATCTTCTATCACATCTATGGAGATCCCACGGAAGTCAGTAATACATACAGCTGTCATGTTCCCATTCCGTACCTGTTTCTTCTGGAATGTTACGTACAGTTGTGGTTGCTTCCTTGGCTCTGTTGCCACCAAATAGTATCCACTGTGCCTGTGCTGGTACTACTGGTCCTTCCAGTATAAAAATCAGTAGCAGAACAGTCCTGTAGCCAGGTCCTGCCATTGCAGGAAAGGCTGATTTTCAAACAGTCCTATGGTTGATAGACTTCTTTCTCGTGTCAGTGCAACATGACTGTCTCAATAACCTTTGGCACTTGGTGCTCTTATCTTTTTCTAGACTATAGGAGCACACACCCTGAGCTCACCCTCCATCAGATAAGGTCATAGGATGCAAAAGAAGCCCTTTCCCCAGTTACACTTACCTGTACAAACAGATAGATGCCGCGCTAGCAAATGTGGAAAACAATATCACTTATGGGTTATAGCACACGATAACCGACTAAAAGCAATAAACAAAGACAGAAAGCAAACAGACAAAACTCCCCGTGGATTCACGTCAGTGGAACCCCCTGACCCAGAAACAGATACTCCCCCCACCACTATAGTACCGCACCAGCAGCACAGTCTATCCTGCAATGAGTTAAGTGCCAATATCTCTAACTTACCAATGGTATGACTGACACAGCTAAGTGCGGGTCCGCGTTGCGTGAGGGTAGATGTGCCTCTGTCCAATGTAAACCGCCAAGGGTTCCGGCGTGGTGCGCGTCAGATGACGCTATGCAGCATACCTCAGGGATGCCCCGGCCGGTAGCATTCCCCGGATACCGCACACAAAAACAACAATGGCCGATAGGCTCCTCCTACCTAGTGACGTCACCTGCAGTAAGGAGCGCTGGATCGCTCAAAAAAGGGAGGGGAGAGGGTTTAAACCAACGCGTTTCAAAGACCCTGAGGAAGAAGAGCGCTGCTCTTTGAAACGCGTTGGTTTAAACCCTCTCCCCTCCCTTTTTTGAGCGATCCAGCGCTCCTTACTGCAGGTGACGTCACTAGGTAGGAGGAGCCTATCGGCCATTGTTGTTTTTGTGTGCGGTATACGGGGAATGCTACCGGCCGGGGCATCCCTGAGGTACGCTGCATAGCGTCATCTGACGCGCACCACGCCGGAACCCTTGGCGGTTTACATTGGACAGAGGCACATCTACCCTCACGCAACGCGGACCCGCACTTAGCTGTGTCAGTCATACCATTGGTAAGTTAGAGATATTGGCACTTAACTCATTGCAGGATAGACTGTGCTGCTGGTGCGGTACTATAGTGGTGGGGGGAGTATCTGTTTCTGGGTCAGGGGGTTCCACTGACGTGAATCCACGGGGAGTTTTGTCTGTTTGCTTTCTGTCTTTGTTTATTGCTTTTAGTCGGTTATCGTGTGCTATAACCCATAAGTGATATTGTTTTCCACATTTGCTAGCGCGGCATCTATCTGTTTGTTTTTTGGTTTATATTGTTACACAGGGGGGCCCTACCCTGACTGATGCCAGCAGCTGCAATATCACTAGGCAGTTTCTCTGGGTGAGCGCCAGTGTTTATAATATAGTACACTTACCTGTATTTAGTTATTGCAGATTTGCACGTGGAGCTCCCCCATGGGGCCTTGGGGTACTCGGTACCGGGTCCTTCGGTTCACAGGGGGGTTGTCACGGTGGCTGACCCGGTCCGTGGTCCTGGGACATCCGTGTAAAAGGGAAAGGCCTTTAATGGGGAAATGTTCATGACGCCACCTATGGTATTCGGTCAGGGTGACCGACGCTGCTTTAAGGGGTCCGCTGGGGTGATGTTATGGCAGCTAGATGGTATACCTTCCCACAGGTGAAGAAGGTCCCCAGGACTTCCCAGTAAGTAGATGGTGGATGGTGAATGGTGAGAGGCACAGAGAAGAACGAGGACACAAGGTTGCAGTCTCTTTACCTTTACTGAAGACTTCAGCATCCACAGTCCAGGGCACCAGATCACAGGGCAGGCAGAGTCCGGCCGGTTTGGAGGCAAGTCCAGAGTCCCCTTGTCCAGGTGGAAATCAGTAGCCTTCCCTTGCGCTGCAGTGTTGTAGTTCCTTGCTGCCTAAGGCTTCACATAAGGTCCTCACAGATGTAATATCTTTCTCTCTGTCCCCCATATAGGATAGGACATACCCGTATGACTGGTGGCTAGAGGCTGTTTATAGGGACTCTAGCACGCCTCCAAAGGTTGCCACCGTGCCTCCTGGGTGTATGGGCGCACTCCCCCCGTTAAATCCAGTACTCCTGGACTGGGAAAAGAAAACAACAGTTTACAGGTTAGCAAAAGACATACAAATTTTGAAATGCTATAAAAAAAATTAATATAACTGATTCTTCCCTTTATGGGAGGTGAGGACTCTTGAACGTTGCATAACAAAACATATTTACATTGTGGATCCACCTCTAGGAACAATCTAACTATGTAAAGCGACGACCCTTACGGGTATACTATCTATTAAGGCTTCAAAGTGCAAATCAACATCTTATTACTTTTATTCTTCCTCAAGTGCAAAGTTTTCTGTCCAACCCCCGCGGGTTACTTTATTTTCTCTATTTTATTCAAGAGTGTATCAGGATATCAGTACTCACTATCAGCTATATAGAAACATCATTCTAACTAGATTCAAGTTTCAGCTTTCAAGACTATATACTATATTAACTCTTTAAGATATTTTAGCACAGTGCAACTAGCAAACATTCCCTTTAAGGATTTAAACAATATTCAAGTCTCTTTTACTGAGGTAGTGCAAAGTATCAATACTCAAGTCAGACAATAACGCTGTAACAGCAGGAACGAAGTGAGGGATCCGTTATTAACCTCCAACGTTGGGTTTTGGTGGGCTATAAGGCGTGTATTGAGACCCAAAATCCTGCCGTGCCAAACGGGTTTTTCTTCAGGTCTCTGTAAAACAGAGCAGTTCTCACAACAAGATTAGAAACAGTCTCTTTTAGAAGCAGTCTCTATAAAAGCTTCCTTTGTAAAACCAGTAGGATGCACCTTTAAGAAGGTGCAAACTATTTACAAGCAAGTCCAGCCCTACCCACGCCGGCAAGTGGGCAGAACCAAGGTGCACCTTGTGGGTGCCAACTATGTGCAATGGAAAGTGTGTGGACCATTCACTGTCTATGATCCAAATGTCCTTTAAATAGAAGATAACTGTGCAAAACACAGGATCCCTTTAACATGGGACCCCTTTAAAGAATATCCCAGGTTGGGTTTAAGTAGTAAAAAGAGTTGAATAACTATATATAGTCGTTTTCAGGTTTTCTGTGGTTTATTATAGCAGTTGGCAGGACACCAGCCAGTATCGAACACTTCCTGGCCTGGGAAGGTGGGTATCTGGATCTTCTTCTGGTTCCAAGTAACCGTCATGGGTTTGTCTCTCATGTATGGTCAAGTCATTAGCTGCTATCAATGTTCGTGTAGCTTGAGTACGGATGTCAGCTATTGCATTTGCTACAGCAGTTGACTCAGTGGTGGTGATTATGCACACAGTAGTTGTAGTGTTGGTTTGAGGGGTTGCTGGCTCTGTAACTGGAGGAATAATGGTGGTATCAGCTTTGACACTAGGTGGCGCTGTGGTGAGTGCGCGTTTCCTAACATTTTGAGCGCACCAGCCCTTTTCATCCTTGTGTCAGGTGTAGGTCACATGATCCCCTCTGCATAGATCCCGTTTAAGATCTCCATCAATGACACAGTGTACCTTTCCGTGGGATCGTTTTCAAGTCTACCATATGTATCTTTATCATCAAGGATTAATTTACACATTCCCACATATTTCTGATGGTCAAGGATGACCAAATTGCCTCCTTTATCGGATGGCATCACTATGATTTTATCATTCTTTTCCAATTTCTCTAAGGCCTCCCATTCCTCACTGCTCAAATTTGGCGGTAGGTCAACGTTCCCTCGGCCAATCTTTTTCAAGTCATCCTCGACCACCTTGACAAAGATATCAATGTTAGTGTAATCACCTGGAGGAGGCATTTTATTACTTTTCAGTTTGAGGTCAGTATGTGGACCCAACCCCCTACTTCTTTCATTATCCTCCAATAGGTCTAACAAGACATTAACCCCCTCCAAATCATCTTCAGATATCCCAAGTTCCAAACACTGCTGTCTATTGTGTAAAGAAAAAAATTTCTTCCACCTTAGCTTACGGCAGAAAAGATTTATGTCTTTGACCCATGAAAAGGTGTTAAACCATGTCGTAGGAACAAACGTTAATCCCTTCTTTAAAACACTGATCTCTCCAGATGACAAAACATGACTGCTAAGGTTTATGATCTGATTATCATCATATGCGACTCTTAAACTCGTTTCCTCAGATCGTACCCCATGGGGGCCCTCTGCTCTTAAAAAAAAGAAGAAGAGGAAGAGGAGGAAAAGGATGAAGATGCTGGGGCTGAAGATCTGGTAGAGGCTCCGAAACCATTGGCTCCATTCATTTGGTTTGGAAAGCCCTGGTGTTGTGAATTCTGCTTTTGGGTTCCCTCCAGTGGTTGTAGGTGGGAATGCAGTTGTCCCTGAGTCGCAGTCCTGGCCAGGTGTATCTGCTGATTGCAGTTCTGACTGGGATATTTAGGTGTGCAGGATTCATTAGTCCTTGCCAGTTGTCCATGGTTCTGGGAGGTTTTGGATCTTTGTCTGGTTCCTCCAGCCTTGCTGCCATTTCAGCAAAGATAAGTGTCTGGTTTTTGTTTCTGTGGCACACATGCTGTGTGCTTAATAATTCTGTGCTATTCATTTGTTTTCTCTTGTCCAGCTTAGATTGAGTCAGTGTTTTTCTCTGTCTTGCTGGATTCTCTGGAGTTGCAGATATACGCTCCACATCTTTAGTTAGATGGTGGAGTTTTTTGTATTTTCTGCTGTGGATATTTTTGGACGGGTTTTAATACTGACTGCTTAGTATTCTATCCTATCCTTTCCTATTTTAGCTAGAGTGGCCTCTTTTGCTAAATCCTGTTTCCTGCCTGTGTGTGTCTTTTTCCTCTACTACTCACAGTCAATATTTGTGGGGGGCTGCCTATCCTTTGGGGTTCTGCTCTGAGGTAAGGTAGTATTCCTATTTTCATCTATAGGGGTATTTAGTCCTCCGGCTGTGTCGAGGTGTCTAGGATTTGTTAGGCACACCCCACGGCTACTTCTAGTTGCAGTGATAAGTTCAGGATTTGCGGTCAGTATAGTTTCCACCAACTCCAGAGAAAGTTCCATGCGGCTCCAATGTCACCGAATCATAACAGTACAACTGGCCGATAATGAGTTAAATGCAGCTCAGAAGAAGGGAAGAAAGGTGTTGAGCCATTTTTTTTTTCTGTCTCTTCTCTTCCCTCTTTTTCTCTGGGTGGCTGAGGAGTCTTGTGCTAGCATGGATATTCAGGAATTAGCTTCTCGTGTGGACCAGCTTGCTGCTAGGGTACAGGGTATTTCTGATTATATTGTTCAGACTCCTGTTTTAGAGCCGAAGATTCCTACTCCTGATTTGTTTTTTGGTGACAGGCCCAAATTTTTGAGTTTTAAAAACAACTGTAAACTGTTTTTTGCTCTGAGACCTCGATCCTCTGGTGATTCCATTCAGCAGGTTAAAATCATCATCTCCCTGCTGCGTGGCGATCCACAGGATTGGGAATTTTCCCTGGAATCAGGGAATCCGGCTTTGCTTAATGTAGACTCCTTTTTTCAGGCTTTGGGATTATTATATGATGAACCTAATTCTGTGGATCAAGCGGAGAAGACCTTGTTGGCCCTGTCTCAGGGTCAAGAGGCGGCAGCATTGTATTGTCAGAAATTTAGGAAATGGTCTGTGTTGACTAAATGGAATGATGATGCTTTGGCGGCAATTTTCAGAAAGGGTCTTTCTGAATCCGTTAAAGATGTTATGGTGGGGTTTCCCACACCTTTTGGTCTGAGTGATTCTATGTCTCTGGCAATTCAGATTGACCGGCGCTTGCGGGAGCGCAGAACTGTGCGCGCTGTGGCGTTGTCCTCAGAGCAGATTCCTGAGCCAATGCAGTGTGATAGGATTCTGTCTAGAATGGAACGACAAGGTTTCAGATGTCAGAATAGGTTGTGTTATTATTGTGACGATGCTTCTCATGTCATTTCAGTCTGCCCTAAGCGGACAAAGAGGATCGCTAGTTCATTTACCATCAGTACTGTACAACCTAAATTTCTGTTATCTGTGTCCTTGATCTGCTCATTGTCATCATTTTCTGTCATGGCGTTTGTGGATTCAGGCGCCGCCTTGAACTTAATGGACTTTGAATTTGCCAGGCGTTGTGGTTTTTCCTTGCAGCCTTTGCAGAACCCTATTCCATTAAGGGGTATTGATGCTACACCTTTGGCTAAAAATAAGCCCCAGTTTTGGACACAGGTGACCATGCGCATGGCGCCAGCCCATCAGGAAGATTGTCGATTTCTGGTGTTGCATAATTTGCATGATGCTATCGTGCTGGGTTTTCCGTGGTTGCAGGTACATAATCCTGTGTTGGACTGGAAGTCTATGTCTGTGACTAGTTGGGGTTGTCAGGGGATTCATAATGATGTTCCTTTGATGTCAATCTCCTCTTCTTCCTCTTCTGAAATTCCTAAGTTTTTGTCTGATTTTCAGGATGTATTCGATGAGCCCAAATCCAGTTCCCTTCCACCGCACAGGGACTGTGATTGTGCTATTGACTTGATTCCAGGCTATAAGTTTCCTAAAGGCCGACTTTTCAACCTGTCGGTGCCTGAACATACCGCCATGCGGAATTATATTAAGGAGTCTTTGGCGAAAGGGCATATTCGGCCATCTTCTTCACCGTTGGGAGCGGGATTTTTTTTTGTTGCTAAGAAGGATGGCTCCTTGAGACCCTGTATTGATTATCGCCTCTTGAATAAGATCACGGTCAAGTTTCAATACCCTTTACCTTTGCTTTCTGATTTGTTTGCTAGGATTAAGGGGGCTAGTTGGTATACTAAGATTGACCTTCGGGGGGCATATAATCTTGTTCGTATTAAGCAGGGTGATGAATGGAAAACTGCGTTTAATACGCCCGAAGGTCATTTTGAATATCTTGTGATGCCATTCGGGCTCACTAATGCTCCATCTGTTTTTCAGTCCTTCATGCATGATATCTTCCGGACTTATCTTGATAAATTCTTGATTGTATATTTGGACGATATTTTGATTTTTTCCGATGATTGGGAGTCTCATGTGCAACAGGTCAGGATGGTGTTTCAGATCCTTCGTGGCAATGCTTTGTTTGTGAAGGGGTCTAAGTGTCTCTTTGGGGCGCAGAAGGTTTCTTTTTTGGGCTTCATTTTTTCTCCCTCATCTATGGAGATGGATCCGGCTAAGGTTCAGGCCATTCATGATTGGATTCAACCCTCATCCGTGAAGAGCCTTCAGAAATTTTTGGGTTTTGCTAATTTTTATCGCCGTTTCATTGCTAATTTCTCTAGCGTGGTTAAACCCTTGACTGATTTGATGAAGAAAGGCGCTGATGTGGCGAATTGGTCCTCTGCGGCTGTCTCTGCCTTTCAGGAGCTTAAACGTCGATTTACTTCTGCTCCGGTGTTGCGTCAACCGGATGTTTCTCTTCCGTTTCAGGTTGAGATTGACGCTTCTGAGATTCGGGCAGGGGCCGTTTTGTCTCAGAGGGATCCTGTTGGTTCCTTGATGAAACCGTGTGCCTTCTTTTCTCATAAGTTTTCTCCTGCTGAACGCAATTATGATGTCGGCAATCGGGAGTTGTTGGCTATGAAGTGGGCGTTTGAGGAGTGGCGATTGAGGGAGCTAAGCACCGTATTGTGGTCTTGACCGATCATAAGAATCTGATTTACCTCGAGTCTGCCAAGCGGCTGAATCCTAGACAGGTTCGATAGTCCTTGTTTTTTTCCCGTTTTGATTTCGTAGTTTCGTATCTTCCGGGTTCTAAGAATATTAAGGCTGATGCCCTCTCTAGGAGTTTTTTGCCTGATTCTCCTGAGGTCCTTGAACCGGTCGGCATTCTGAAAGAAGGGGTGGTCCTTTCTGCCATTTCCCCTGATTTACGAAGGGTTCTTCAGGAATTTCAGGCTGACAGACCTGACCGCTGTCCAGTGGGGAAACTGTTTGTTCCTGACAGATGGACTAGTAGAGTGATTTCTGAGGTTCACTGTTCTGTGTTGGCTGGTCATCCTGGTATTTTTGGTACAAGAGATTTGGTTGGTAGGTCCTTTTGGTGGCCTTCTTTGTCACGTGATGTGCGTTCTTTTGTGCAGTCCTGTGGGACTTGTGCGCGGGCCAAGCCTTGTTGTTCCCGTGCTAGTGGGTTGCTTTTGCCATTGCCAGTTCCTGAGAGGCCATGGACGCATATTTCGATGGATTTTATTTCTGATCTTCCGGTTTCCCAGAAGATGTCTGTTATCTGGGTTGTTTGTGACCGGTTCTCTAAGATGGTTCATTTGGTGCCTTTGCCTAAATTGCCTTCCTCTTCTGATTTGGTTCCGTTGTTTTTTCAGCATGTGGTTCGTTTGCATGGTATTCCGGAGAATATTGTGTCCGACAGAGGTTCCCAGTTTGTTTCAAGGTTTTGGCGGGCCTTTTGTGCTAGGCTGGGCATTGATTTGTCTTTTTCTTCTGCATTTCATCCTCAGACAAATGGCCAGACCGAGCGAACTAATCAGACTTTGGAGACTTATTTGAGATGCTTTGTGTCTGCTGATCAGGATGATTGGGTGGCCTTCTTGCCATTGGCCGAGTTTGCCCTTAATAATCGGGCTAGTTCGGCTACTTTGGTTTCGCCTTTCTTTTGTAATTTTGGTTTTCATCCTCGTTTTTCTTCTGGGCAGGTTGAGCCTTCTGACTGTCCTGGTGTGGATTCTGTGGTTGACAGGTTGCAGCAGATTTGGACTCATGTGGTGGACAATTTGGTGTTGTCTCAGGAGGAGGCTCAACGTTTTGCTAACCGTCGTCGGTGTGTTGGTTCCCGGCTTCGGGTTGGGGATCTGGTCTGGTTGTCTTCCCGTCATGTTCCTATGAAGGTTTCTTCCCCTAAGTTTAAGCCTCGGTTTATTGGTCCTTATAAGATTTCTGAGATTATTAATCCGGTGTCTTTTTGTTTGGCGCTTCCTGCCTCCTTTGCTATCCATAATGTCTTCCATAGATCTTTATTGCGGAAATATGTGGTGCCCGTTGTTCCCTCTGTTGATCCTCCGGCCCCTGTGTTGGTTGATGGAGAGTTGGAGTATGTGGTTGAGAAGATTTTGGATTCTCGTTTTTCGAGGTGGAGGCTTCAGTACCTTGTCAAGTGGAAGGGTTATGGCCAGGAGGATAATTCTTGGGTTTTTGCCTCTGATGTCCATGCTGCTGATTTGGTCCGTGCCTTTCATCTGGCTCATTCTGATCGTCCTGGGGCCCTGGTGAGGGTTCGGTGACCCCTCCTCAAGGGAGGGGTACTGTTGTGAATTCTGCTTTTGGGTTCCCTCCAGTGGTTGTAGGTGGGAATGCAGTTGTCCCTGAGTCGCAGTCCTGGCCAGGTGTATCTGCTGATTGCAGGATTCATTAGTGCTTGCCAATTGTCCATGGTTCTGGGAGGTTTTGGATCTTTGTCTGGTTCCTCCAGCCTTGCTGCCATTTCAGCAAAGATAAGTGTCTGGTTTTTGTTTCTGTGGCACACATGCTGTGTGCTTAATAATTCTGTGCTATTCATTTGTTTTCTCTTGTCCAGCTTAGATTGAGTCAGTGTTTTTCTCTGTCTTGCTGGATTCTCTGGAGTTGCAGATATACGCTCCACATCTTTAGTTAGATGGTGGAGTTTTTTGTATTTTCTGCTGTGGATATTTTTGGAAGGGTTTTAATACTGACCGCTTAGTATTCTATCCTATCCTTTCCTATTTTAGCTAGAGTGGCCTCTTTTGCTAAATCCTGTTTCCTGCCTGTGTGTGTCTTTTTCCTCTACTACTCACAGTCAATATTTGTGGGGGGCTGCCTGTCCTTTGGGGTTCTGCTCTGAGGTAAGGTAGTATTCCTATTTTCATCTATAGGGGTATTTAGTCCTCCGGCTGTGTCGAGGTGTCTAGGATTTGTTAGGCACACCCCACGGCTACTTCTAGTTGCGGTGATAAGTTCAGGATTTGCAGTCAGTATAGTTTCCACCAACTCCAGAGAAAGTTCCATGCGGCTCCAAGGTCATCGAATCATAACACCCTGGTCCCGATCCCTGCCCCCTTGATACCTACCCATATAACCTCTCTGTTTCTGCCATCTCCCCTTATGTGACGAGGGACCCCCTCTCCCTCTTTGTCTCCAATGTGTTCCTGTCCTCTCTGTATCAGAACTGTTGTGAATTCTGTTGTCAAGCTCCCTCCTGTGGTCATGAATGGTACTTTGGCTGGTTCTGTCCATGGGTTTCCTCTGGTGGTCGTGAGTGGGGCTGCGGCTTCTGAGGTTCCTTCCACAGGTGACGAGGTTAATTCGTTAGCTGGCTGCTCTATTTAACTCCACCTAGATAATTGCTCCATGCCACCTGTCAATGTTCCAGTATTGGTCTAGTTCACTCCTGGATCGTTCTTGTGACCTGTCTTCCCAACAGAAGCTTAGTTCCTGCTTGTTTTTCTCTGGTTTGCTATTTTTCTGTCCAGCTTGCTATTTTGATTGTTGTCTTGCTTGCTGGAAGCTCTGGGACCCAGAGGGACCTCTGCGTGGTCTTTTTGTAGTTTTTTGTGCTGACCGCAAAGCTACCTTTCCTATCCTCTGTCTGTTCAGTAAGTCGGGCCTCACTTTGCTAAATCTATTTCATCTCTGTGTTTGTAATTTTCATCTTTACTCACAGTCATTATATGTGGGGGGCTGCCTTTTCCTTTGGGGAATTTCTCTGAGGCAAGGTAGGCTTTATTTTTCTATCTTTAGGGCTAGCTAGTTCCTTAGGCTGTGTCGAGTTGCATAGGGAGCGTTAGGAGCAATCCACGGCTATTTCTAGTGTGTTTGATAGGATTAGGGATTGCGATCAGCAGAGTTCCCACGTCTCAGAGTTCGTCCTTTATTATCCGTAACTATCAGGTCATTCCGTGTGCTCTTAACCACCAGGTCCATTATTGTCCTGACCACCAGGTCATAACAGTACAGGTGGTCCAAAGTACTAATGCATCTCAATAGAGGGATAAGAGAAGTTCTGAGACCATTTTTTTTTCTTTGCAGTGTGTTTTGCCCCTCTTTTCCCCTTTACCTCTGGGTGGTTCAGGATACAGGTGTAGATATGGACATTCAAGGTCTGTCCTCTTGTATGGATAATCTCACTGCAAGGGTACAAAACATTCAAGATTTTGTGGTTCAGAATCCAATGTTAGAGCCTAGGATTCCAATTACTGATTTGTTTTTTGGGGATAGATCTAAGTTTCTGAATTTCAAAAATAATTGTAAATTGTTTCTTGCTTTGAAACCTCGCTCCTCAGGTGACCCTGTTCAACAAGTGAAAATCATTATTTCTTTGTTATGTGGCGACCCTCAAGACTGGGCATTTTCCCTTGCGCCAGGAGATCCGGCATTGCGTGATGTTGATGCATTTTTTCTGGCGCTCGGATTGCTTTATGATGAACCTAATTCAGTGGATCAGGCAGAGAAAATCTTGCTGGCTCTGTGTCAGGGTCAGGATGAGGTAGAGATATATTGTCAGAAGTTTAGGAAGTGGTCTGTACTCACTCAGTGGAATGAATGTGCCCTGGCAGCAATTTTCAGAAAGGGTCTCTCTGAAGCCCTTAAGGATGTCATGGTGGGATTTCCCATGCCTGCTGGTCTGAATGAGTCTATGTCTTTGGCCATTCAGATCGATCGACGCTTACGTGAGCCTAAAGCTGTGCACCATTTGGCGGTATTATCTGAGCATAGACCAGAGCCTATGCAATGTGATAGGACTTTGACCAGAGCTGAACTGCAAGAACTGTTGTGAATTCTGTGGCAGAGCTCCCTCCTGTGGTCACAAGTGGTACTTCAGCTGATTCTCTCTGTGAGCTTCCGTTGGTGGAGGAAAGTGGTACTGCGGCTTCTGAGTTTCCTTCCTCAGGTGATGTGGTGAAGTCGTTAGGTGCTGCTCTATTTAACTCCACCTAGTGCTTTGATCCTGGCCTCCAGTCAATGTTCTAGTATTGGACCTGTTTCCTCCTGGATCGTTCCTGTGGCCTGCTGCTCTGCATAGCTAAGTTCCTCTTTGCTATTTGTTTGCTGTTTTTTTCTGTCCAGCTTGTCAATTTGTTTTTTTCTGCTTGCTGGAAGCTCTGGGACGCAGAGGGTGTACCTCCGTGCCGTTAGTTCGGTGCGGAGGGTCTTTTTGCCCCCTTTGCGTGGTTTTTGTAGGGTTTTGTGTTGACCGCAAAGTTACCTTTCCTATCCTCGCTCTGTTCAGAAAGTTGGGCCTCACTTTGCTAAATCTATTTCATCTCTACGTTTGTCTTTTCATCTTAACTCACAGTCATTATATGTGGGGGCTGCCTTTTCCTTTGGGGTATTTCTCTGAAGCAAGGTAGGCTTATTTTCTATCTTCAGGCTAGCTAGTTTCTCAGGCTGTGCCGAGTTGCATAGGGAGCGTTAGGCGCAATCCACGGCTGCCTTTAGTGTGGTTGGAGAGGATTAGTGATTGCGGTCAACAGAGTTCCAACGTCTCAGAGCTCATTCTTGTTTTTTGGGTTATTGCCAGGTCACTGTATGTGCGCTGACCTCTATGTCCATTGTGGTACTGAATTACCGTTCATAACAGTACTGGAGGCCCAAAGTACTAATGATTCTCAATAGAGGGAAAAAAGAAGTTCTGAGACCATTTTTTTTCTCTGCACTGTGTTTTGCCTTTTTTTTCCCCTAGACATTTGGGTGGTTCAGGACACAGGTGTAGCAATGGACATTAAAGGTCTGTCTTCATGTGTGGATCAGCTCACGGCAAGAGTACAAAGTATTCAAGACTTTGTGATTCAGAATTCTATGTTAGAACCGAGAATTCCTATTCCTGATTTGTTTTTTGGAGATAGAACTAAATTTCTGAGTTTCAAAAATAATTGTAAACTATTTCTGGCTTTGAAACCTCGCTCCTCTGGTGACCCAGTTCAACAAGTTAGGATCGTTATTTCTTTTTTGCGTGGCGACCCTCAGGACTGGGCATTTTCTCTTGCGTCAGGAGATCCTGCATTAAGTAATGTCGATGCGTTTTTCCTGGCGCTCGGATTGCTGTACGATGAGCCTAATTCTGTGGATCAGGCAGAGAAAAATTTGCTGGCTCTGTGTCAGGGTCAGGATGAAATAGAGATTTATTGTCAGAAATTTAGAAAGTGGTCCGTACTCACTCAGTGGAATGAAGGTGCGCTCGCAGCTATTTTCAGAAAAGGTCTCTCTGAAGCCCTTAAGGATGTCATGGTGGGATTTCCTATGCCTGCTGGTCTGAATGAGTCTATGTCTTTGGCCATTCAGATCGGTCGACGCTTGCGCGAGCGTAAATCTGTGCACCATTTGGCGGTATTACCTGAGCTTAAACCTGAGCCTATGCAGTGCGATAGGACTTTGACCAGAGTTGAACGGCAAGAACACAGACGTCTGAATGGGCTGTGTTTCTACTGTGGTGAGTCCACTCATGCTATCTCTGATTGTCCTAAGCGCACTAAGCGGTTCGCTAGGTCTGCCACCATTGGTACGGTACAGTCAAAATTTCTTCTGTCCGTTACCTTGATCTGCTCTTTGTCATCGTATTCTGTCATGGCATTTGGGGACTCAGGCGCTGCTCTGAATTTGATGGACTTGGAGTATGCTAGGCGTGGGTTTTTCTTGGAGCCCTTGCAGTGTCCTATTCCATTGAGAGGAATTGATGCTACGCCTTTGGCCAAGAATAAGCCTCAGTACTGGACCCAGCTGACCATGTGCATGGCTCCTGCACATCAGGAGGTTATTCACTTTCTGGTGTTGCATAATCTGCATGATGTGGTCGTGTTGGGGTTGCCATGGCTACAAGTCCATAATCCAGTATTAGATTGGAAATCCATGTCTGTGTCCAGCTGGGGTTGTCAGGGGGTACATGGTGATGTCCCATTTCTGACTATTTCGTCCTCCACCCCTTCTGAGGTTCCTGAGTTCTTGTCTGATTACCGGGATTTATTTGATGAGCCCAAGTCCGATACCCTACCTCCGCATAGGGATTGTGATTGTGCTATCGATTTGATTCCTGGTAGTAAATTTCCAAAAGGTCGACTGTTTAATTTGTCTGTGCCTGAGCACGCCGCTATGCGGAGTTATGTGAAGGAGTCTTTGGAGAAGGGGCATATTCGCCCGTCATCGTCGCCATTAGGAGCAGGGTTCTTTTTTGTAGCCAAGAAGGATGGTTCACTGAGACCTTGTATAGATTACCGCCTTCTAAATAAGATCACGGTTAAATTCAGTACCCCTTGCCATTGTTATCTGATTTGTTTGCTCGGATTAAGGGGGCTAGTTGGTTCACCAAGATAGATCTTCGTGGTGCGTATAGTCTTGTGCGTATTAAGCGAGGTGATGAGTGGAAAACTGCATTTAATATGCCCGAGGGCCATTTTGAGTATCTAGTAATGCCATTCGGACTTGCCAATGCTCCATCAGTGTTTCAGTCCTTTATGCATGACATCTTCCGAGAGTACCTGGATAAATTCCTGATTGTGTACTTAGATGACATTTTGATCTTCTCGGATGATTGGGAGTCTCATGTGAAGCAGGTCAGAACGGTGTTTCAGGTCCTGCGTGCTAATTCTTTGTTTGTGAAGGGATCAAAGTGTCTCTTTGGTGTTCAGAAGGTTTCATTTTTGGGGTTCATCTTTTCCCCTTCTACTATCGAGATGGACCCTGTTAAGGTCCAAGCCATCCATAATTGGACTCAGCCGACATCTCTGAAAAGTCTGCAAAAGTTCCTGGGCTTTGCTAATTTTTATCGTCGCTTCATCTGCAATTTTTCTAGTATTGCTAAACCATTGACCGATTTGACCAAGAAAGGTGCTGATGTGGTCAATTGGTCTACTGCTGCTGTGGAAGCTTTTCAAGAGTTGAAGCGTCGTTTTTCTTCTGCCCCTGTGTTGTGTCAACCAGATGTTTCGCTTCCGTTCCAGGTCGAGGTTGATGCTTCTGAGATTGGAGCGGGGGCTGTTTTGTCGCAGAGAAGTTCTGATTGCTCGGTGATGAAACCATGTGCCTTCTTTTCCAGGAAGTTTTCGCCTGCTGAGCGAAATTATGATGTGGGCTATCGAGAGTTGCTGGCCATGAAGTGGGCATTTGAGGAGTGGCGTCATTGGCTTGAAGGAGCTAAGCATCGCGTGGTGGTCTTGACTGATCATAAGAACTTGACTTATCTCGAGTCCGCCAAGCGGTTGAATCCTAGACAAGCTCGTTGGTCATTGTTTTTTGCCCGTTTTGACTTTGTGATTTCATACCTTCCGGGCTCTAAAAATGTGAAGGCGGATGCTCTGTCTAGGAGTTTTGTGCCCGACTCTCCGGGTGTATCTGAGCCGGCGGGTATCCTCAAAGAGGGAGTAACTGTGTCTGCCATCTCCCCTGATTTGCGGCGGGTGCTGCAAAAATTTCAGGCTAATAAACCTGATCGTTGCCCAGCGGAGAAACTGTTTGTCCCTGATAGGTGGACGAATAAAGTTATCTCTGAGGTTCATTGTTCGGTGTTGGCTGGTCATCCTGGAATCTTTGGTACCAGAGAGTTAGTGGCTAGATCCTTTTGGTGGCCATCTCTGTCGCGGGATGTGCGTACTTTTGTGCAGTCCTGTGGGATTTGTGCTCGGGCTAAGCCCTGCTGTTCTCGTGCCAGTGGGTTGCTTTTGCCCTTGCCGGTCCCGAAGAGGCCTTGGACACATATCTCTATAGATTTTATTTCAGATCTTCCCGTCTCTCAAAAGATGTCAGTCATTTGGGTGGTCTGTGATCGCTTCTCTAAGATGGTCCATTTGGTACCCTTGTCTAAATTGCCTTCCTCCTCTGATTTGGTGCCATTGTTTTTCCAGCATGTGGTTCGTTTACATGGCATTCCAGAGAATATCGTTTCTGACAGAGGTTCCCAGTTTGTTTCGAGGTTTTGGCGAGCCTTTTGTGGTAGGATGGGCATTGACTTGTCTTTTTCCTCGGCTTTCCATCCTCAGACTAATGGCCAGACCGAACGAACCAATCAGACCTTGGAAACATATCTGAGATGCTTTGTTTCTGCTGATCAGGATGACTGGGTGTCCTTTTTGCCTTTGGCTGAGTTCACCCTTAATAATCGGGCCAGCTCGGCTACCTTGGTTTCACCGTTTTTCTGCAACTCTGGGTTCCATCCTCGTTTCTCTTCAGGGCAGGTTGAGTCTTCGGACTGTCCTGGTGTGGATACTGTGGTGGACAGGTTGCAGCAGATTTGGACTCATGTAGTGGACAATTTGACTTTGTCCCAGGAGAAGGCTCAACGTTTCGCTAATCGCAGACGTTGTGTGGGTCCCCGACTTCGGGTTGGGGACTTGGTTTGGTTATCTTCTCGTCATATTCCTATGAAGGTTTCCTCTCCTAAGTTTAAACCTCGTTTTATTGGTCCGTATAGGATTTCTGAGATTCTTAATCCTGTGTCTTTTCGTCTGACCCTTCCAGATTCTTTTTCCATACATAACGTATTCCATAGGTCATTGTTGCGGAGATACATGGCACCTATGGTTCCATCTGTTGATCCTCCTGCCCCGGTTTTGGTGGAGGGGGAGTTGGAGTATATTGTGGAGAAGATTTTGGATTCTCGTGTTTCAAGGCGGAAACTCCAGTATCTGGTTAAGTGGAAGGGTTATGCTCAGGAAGATAATTCCTGGGTCTTTGCCTCTGATGTCCATGCTCCCGATCTTGTTCGTGCCTTTCATATGGCTCATCCTGGTCGTCCTGGGAGCTCTGGTGAGGGTTCGGTGACCCCTCCTCAAGGGGGGGTACTGTTGTGAATTCTGTGGCAGAGCTCCCTCCTGTGGTCCCAAGTGGTACTTCAGCTGATTCTCTCTGTGAGCTTCCGTTGGTGGAGGAAAGTGGTACTGCGGCTTCTGAGTTTCCTTCCTCAGGTGATGTGGTGAAGTCGTTAGGTGCTGCTCTATTTAACTCCACCTAGTGCTTTGATCCTGGCCTCCAGTCAATGTTCTAGTATTGGACCTGTTTCCTCCTGGATCGTTCCTGTGGCCTGCTGCTCTGCATAGCTAAGTTCCTCTTTGCTATTTGTTTGCTGTTTTTTTCTGTCCAGCTTGTCAATTTGTTTTTTTCTGCTTGCTGGAAGCTCTGGGACGCAGAGGGTGTACCTCCGTGCCGTTAGTTCGGTGCGGAGGGTCTTTCTGCCCCCTTTGCGTGGTTTTTGTAGGGTTTTGTGTTGACCGCAAAGTTACCTTTCCTATCCTCGCTCTGTTCAGAAAGTTGGGCCTCACTTTGCTAAATCTATTTCATCTCTACGTTTGTCTTTTCATCTTAACTCACAGTCATTATATGTGGGGGCTGCCTTTTCCTTTGGGGTATTTCTCTGAGGCAAGGTAGGCTTATTTTCTATCTTCAGGCTAGCTAGTTTCTCAGGCCGTGCCGAGTTGCATAGGGAGCGTTAGGCGCAATCCACGGCTGCCTTTAGTGTGGTTGGAAAGGATTAGGGATTGCGGTCAACAGAGTTCCCACGTCTGAGAGCTCGTTCTTGTTTTTTGGGTTATTTCCAGGTCACTGTATGTGCGCTGACCTCTATGTCCATTGTGGTACTGAATTACCTTTCATAACAAAGAACACAAACGTCGGAATGGGCTGTGTTTTTACTGTGGTGATTCCACTCATGCTATCTCCGATTGTCCTAAGCGCATTAAGCATTTCGCTAGGTCTGCCACCATTGGTACGGTACAGTCAAAATTTCTTTTGTCTGTTACTCTGATCTGCTCTTTGTCATCTTATTCTGTTATGGCATTTGTGAATTCAGGCGCTGCCCTGAATTTGATGGACTTGGAGTTTGCTAGGCGCTGTGGTTTTTTCTTGGAGCCCTTGCAGTATCCTATTCCATTGAGAGGAATTGATGCTACGCCTTTGGCCAAGAATAAGCCTCAGTACTGGACCCAATTGACCATGTGCATGGCTCCTGCACATCAGGAGGATATTCGCTTTTTGGTGTTGCATAATCTGCATGATGTGGTCGTTTTAGGGTTTCCATGGCTACAGGTCCATAATCCAGTATTGGATTGGAATTCTATGTCTGTGTCCAGCTGGGGCTGTCAGGGAGTACATGGTGATGTTCCATTTTTGTCTATTTCGTCATCCACCCCTTCTGAAGTCCCAGAGTTTTTGTCGGATTACTGGGATGTATTTGATGAGCCCAAATCCAGTGCCCTACCTCCTCATAGGGATTGCGATTGTGCTATCAATTTGATTCCTGGTAGTAAGTTTCCTAAGGGCCGACTGTTCAATTTATCTGTGCCAGAGCACGCCGCTATGCGGAGTTATGTAAAGGAATCCTTGGAGAAGGGTCATATTCGCCCGTCGTCGTCACCATTGGGAGCAGGGTTCTTTTTTGTGGCCAAGAAGGATGGTTCTTTGAGACCTTGTATTGATTACCGCCTTCTTTATAAGATCACAGTCAAATTTAAGTACCCTTTGCCGCTGCTGTCTGATTTATTTGCTCGGATTAAGGGGGCTAGTTGGTTTACCAAGATAGATCTTCGTGGTGCGTATAATCTTGTGCGTATTAAACAGGGCGATGAATGGAAAACAGCATTTATTACGCCCGAGAGCCATTTTGAGTACCTGGTTATGCCATTCGGGCTTTCCAATGCTCCATCAGTATTTCAGTCCTTTATGCATGACATCTTCCGAGACTACCTGGATAAATTCCTGATTGTATATTTGGATGATATTTTGGTCTTCTCGGATGATTGGGAGTCTCCCGTGAAGCAGGTCAGAATGGTGTTCCAGGTCCTTCGTGCGAATTCTTTGTTTGTGAAGGGGTCAAAGTGTCTCTTTGGAGTTCAGAAGGTTTCATTTTTGGGTTTCATTTTTTCCCCTTCTACTATCGAGATGGACCCTTTTAAAGTCCAGGCCATTTATGATTGGACTCAGCCGACATCTGTGAAGAGTCTGCAAAAGTTCCTGGGCTTTGCTAATTTTTATCGTCGCTTCATCAGTAATTTTTCTAGTGTTGCTAAACCGTTGACTGATTTGACCAAGAAGGGTGCTGATGTGGTCAATTGGTCTTCTGCGGCTGTGGAAGCTTTTCAGGAGTTGAAGCATTGTTTTTCTTCTGCCCCTGTGTTGTGCCAGCCAGATGTTTCGCTTCCGTTTCAGGTCGAGGTTGATGCTTCTGAGATTGGAGCAGGGGCTGTTTTGTCGCAGAGAAGTTCTGATGGCTCGGTGATGAAACCATGTGCCTTCTTTTCTGGAAAGTTTTCGCCTGCTGAGCGCAATTATGATGTTGGCAATCGAGAGTTGTTGGCCATGAAGTGGGCATTCGAGGAGTGGCGTCATTGGCTTGAAGGAGCCAAGCATCGCGTGGTGGTCTTGACGGATCACAAGAATTTGACTTATCTCAAGTCTGCCAAACGGTTGAATCCTAGACAGGCTCGTTGGTCGCTATTTTTCTCATGTTTTGATTTTGTGGTTTCGTAGCTTCCAGGCTCTAAGAATGTGAAGGCTGATGCCCTGTCAAGGAGTTTTGTGCCCGACTCTCCGGGTGTTCCTGAGCCGGCGGGTATTCTCAAAGAGGGGGTAATTTTGTCTGCCATCTCCCCTGAATAGCGGCGGGTGCTGCAAAAATTTCAGGCTGATAGACCTGACCGTTGCCCAGCAGAGAAACTGTTTGTCCCTGATAAATGGACTAGTAGCGTTATCTCTGAGGTTCATTGTTCGGTGTTGGCTGGTCATCCGGGAATCTTTGGTACCAGAGATTTGGTGGCTAGATCCTTTTGGTGTCCGTCTTTGTCGCGGGATGTGCGTTCTTTTGTGCAGTCCTGTGGGACTTGTGCTCTTGCTAAGCCCTGCTGTTCTCGTGCCAGTGGGTTGCTTTTGCCCTTGCCGGTCCCGAAGAGGCCCTGGACGCATATCTCTATGGATTTTATTTCGGATCTCCCTGTCTCTCAAAAGATGTTGGTCATTTGGGTGGTTTGTGATCGCTTCTCTAAGATGGTCCATTTGGTACCCTTGTCTAAATTGCCTTCCTCCTCTGATTTGGTGCCATTGTTTTTCCAGCATGTGGTTCGTTTACATGGCATTCCGGAGAACATCGTTTCGGACAGAGGTTCCCAGTTTGTTTCGAGGTTTTGGCTAGCCTTTTGTGCTAGGATGGGCATTGATTTGTCTTTTTCCTCGGCTTTCCATCCTCAGACAAATGGCCAAACCGAACGAACTAATCAGACTTTGGAAACATATCTGAGATGCTTTGTTTCTGCTGATCAGGATGATTGGGTGTCCTTTTTGCCTTTGGCTGAGTTCGCCCTTAATAATCGGGCCAGCTCTGCTACTTTGGTTTCGCCGTTTTTCTGCAATTCTGGTTTCCATCCTCGTTTCTCTTCAGGACAGGTTGAGTCTTCGGACTGTCCTGGTGTAGATACTGTGGTGGATAGGTTGCAGCAGATTTGGACTCATGTGGTGGACAATTTGACATTGTCCCAGGAGAAGGCTCAACGTTTTACTAACCGCCGGCGCTGTGTGGGTCCCCGACTTCGTGTTGGGGATTTGGTTTGGTTGTCGTCTCGTTATGTTCCTATGAAGGTTTCCTCTCCTAAGTTTAAGCCTCGTTTCATTGGTCCGTATAAGATTTCTGATGTTCTCAATCCTGTGTCGTTTCATTTGACCCTTCCAGCTTTTTTTGCCATCCATAATGTATTCCATAGGTCATTGTTGCGGAGATACGTGGCGCCTGTGGTTCCGTTGATCCTCCTGCCCCGGTGTTGGTTGAGGGGGAATTGGAGTATGTGGTGGAGAAGATTTTGGATTCTCGTATTTCGAGACGGAAACTCCAGTACCTGGTCAAATGGAAGGGTTATGGTCAGGAAGATAATTCCTGGGTCTTTGCCTCCGATGTTCATGCTGCCGATCTGGTTCGTGCCTTTCATTTGGCTCGTCCTGGTCGTCCTGGGGGCTCTGGTGAGGTTTCGGTGACCGCTCATCAAGGGGGGGGGGGTACTGTTGTGAATTCTGTTGTCAAGCTCCCTCCTGTGGTTATGAATGGTACTTCGGCTGGTTCTGTCCATGGGTTTCCTCTGGTGGTCGTGAGTGGGGCTGCGGCTTCTGAGGTTCCTTCCACAGGTGACGAGGTTAATTCGTTAGCTGGCTGCTCTATTTAACTCCACCTAGATCATTGCTCCATGCCACCTGTCAATGTTCCAGTATTGGTCTAGTTCACTCCTGGATCGTTCTTGTGACCTGTCTTCCCAGCAGAAGCTAAGTTCCAGCTTGTATTTCTTTGGTTTACTATTTTTCTGTCCAGCTTGCTATTTTATTGTTGTCTTGCTTGCTGGAAGCTCTGGGACGCAGAGGGAGCGCCTCCGCACCGTGAGTCGGTGCGGAGGGTCTTTTTGCGCCCTCTGCCTGGTCTTTTTGTAGTTTTTTGTGCTGACCGCAAAGCTACCTTTCCTATCCTCTGTCTGTTCAGTAAGTCGGGCCTCACTTTGCTAAATCTATTTCATCTCTGTGTTTGTAATTTTCATCTTTATTCACAGTCATTATATGTGGGGGGCTGCCTTTTCCTTTGGGGAATTTCTCTGAGGCAAGGTAGGCTTTATTTTTCTATCTTTAGGGCTAGCTAGTTCCTTAGGCTGTGTCGAGTTGCTTAGGGAGCGTTAGGAGCAATCCACGGCTATTTCTAGTGTGTGTGATAGGATTAGGGATTGCGGTCAGCAGAGTTCCCACGTCTCAGAGCTCGTCCTATATTATCAGTAACTATCAGGTCATTCCGTGTGCTCTTAACCACCAGGTCCATTATTGTCCTGACCACCAGGTCATAACACAGAACCCTCGGCCTCAGAAGAAGAGATCTCTGAAACAGTCTCTATTACTCCCGAAAAATTAAAGGCTATATTAGTTTTAAACTCCTCAGAATCCTGCATAAACTCTGTATGTTTACGATTTTTTAATTGGGTTTGATATCTCTCTACCGAGACCTGTAGAGTACTCTCCTTTCTATTAATTCGGGATCAGATTTAAACTGTAGAGTTTTCTCTATTAATTCGTTCAGTTGCTTAGATGTGATCTCCAGAATTTTTTTCTCTTCCTCTAACAACAACTTCATAAACCTGACAGACGAATCTATAGACTCCTCCCGCCAAGCTTTTAATAAAGAGGGGTTACTCACTCGTGGTGACGGAGAAATGTTCACACGCAAACCCTTAGGTACAATATTATTCTTTATATAGTTCTCTAATGCTTTCGTCTCCCACCAGGATTTCAAATATTTTTTATAACAACCAGTTAATTCTTTGAATGTGGAATATATAGATGGACTAGAGTCGGTGCCTGTGTAGCCTGAGTCAATTGGAAACACCCGATTTGCTTCACTCACCCACGATTCAGAACAGATAGGCCCTGATAAAAAAAACAGCCATATTCTATACAAATTCTATCAAAAAAGTATACTATCAGATAGTTGGAATTAGTATCAAACGCAAAAATTAGCAAAAACTAATACCTTAACAATACAATTTTATTTCGTAAAAAATACACAAAACAGGACTTATAAAAGCATACACAACACCCAACAACTTTCAAAAAGAGTGGGTCAATAAAAACCTGGCCCGATCAGTAGATGAAGGCAGGTGGGGACATATATGAACATGTTATTACTCTACCTGTCCCTAATTGATCCCTGCCTGTCTGCGGAGGTTGGCACCCTCTTGGACGCAATATGACGCCCCCGCTCCTTGACGGCTCACCCTGCCAACCCTATAGGTCCCTCACCATAAATAGGAATCCTAAACTCCAATGATATAATTTTAAGCCTTAAATTGCCCAAAATGCAGGGCCCAAAAAAACCAAACCAAATCAGTGCCAAGTAACAATTCACCAAAGTGTTACACAAAGGGTCCATAGAGAATAATGGCCGGTTGTGGTAGGAAACACAGCACTTGCGCATCTGCGCTCACCTTCAGGCACCATTTTTACTGGGGCAGACGCAGCGCGCTTGCGCGGTAGATCTATTGGGCCGGTTGTGGTAGGACACATGGCGCTTGCGCATCTGCGCTCACCTTCAGGCACCATTTTTACTGTGGCAGACGCACCGCGCCTGCGCGTTGGATCTATTGGGCCTGTTGGTCAGTGAAACCACGCCTGCGCAATATGAAGAGATAGCATGTCCATGACAAAATGGAGACCGCAAGCGCGTGCGCTGTAATGTGTATGAAGAAACTATACCTCTAGGGTCAGTAAACAGCGCGTGCGCAGTGGGGGGACGCCATCAAGGGTCCATAGGTAATGGCGATTTGGCGCTTTCTTCAAAACCTCAGTTTAATGTCCGGAAATGAGGACAATGTAACAGTGAGTAAACACATGTACTCTTTGGCCCCTTGAACCTTATCTTAGACATCACAGTTATTTAAAGGTATCCTGGCCAGTGTAATCCCTACACCTGCAACCAGGCGCAGCATGCATCTCTGATGTGATTTACACACACAAAATCTTTTCCCATATGTCTCCTGAGGAAACACATCATGGGGGGGAAACGCGTTGAGGCGAGATCTGAACACAGATAAGTTTATCAGTGTCTTTAATTTTACTTTTGTTCTTTTTCACCATTTGTGGGTTCGCAATTTTTTGTCTAGGTATGGTGCTTTAAGTGACATCTGGACACATTAAGAATATGCTGTAACAATCGAAACAATACAGGTCCTTCTCAAAAAATTAGCATATAGTGTTAAATTTCATTATTTACCATAATGTAATGATTACAATTAAACTTTCATATATTATAGATTCATTATCCACCAATTGAAATTTGTCAGGTTTTTTATTGTTTTAATACTGATGATTTTGGCATACAACTCCTGATAACCCAAAAAACCTGTCTCAATAAATTAGCATATCAAGAAAAGGTTCTCTAAACGACCTATTACCCTAATCTTCTGAATCAACTAATTAACTCTAAACACATGCAAAAGATACCTGAGGCTTTTATAAACTCCCTGCCTGGTTCATTACTCAAAACCCCCATCATGGGTAAGACTAGTGACCTGACAGATGTCAAGAAGGCCATCATTGATACCCTCAAGCAAGAGGGTAAGACCCAGAAAGAAATTTCTCAACAAATAGGCTGTTCCCAGAGTGCTGTATCAAGGCACCTCAATGGTAAGTCTGTTGGAAGGAAACAATGTGGCAGAAAACGCTGTACAACGAGAAGAGGAGACCGGACCCTGAGGAAGATTGTGGAGAAGGACCGATTCAAGACCTTGGGGAACCTGAGGAAGCAGTGGACTGAGTCTGGTGTGGAAACATCCAGAGCCACCGTGCACAGGCGTGTGCAGGAAATGGGCTACAGGTGCCGCATTCCCCAGGTAAAGCCACTTTTGAACCATAAACAGCGGCAGAGGCACCTGACCTGGGCTACAGAGAAGCAGCACTGGACTGTTGCTAAGTGGTCCCAAGTACTTTTTTCTGATGAAAGCAAATTTTGCATGTCATTCGGAAATCAAGGTGCCAGAGTCTGGAGGAAGACTGGGGAGAAGGAAATGCCAAAATGCCTGAAGTCCAGTGTCAAGTACCCACAGTCAGTGATGGTGTGGGGTGCCATGTCAGCTGCTGGTGTTGGTCCACTGTGTTTCATCAAGGGCAGGGTCAATGCAGCTAGCTATCAGGAGATTTTGGAGCACTTCATGCTTCCATCGGCTGAAATGCTTTATGGAGATGAAGATTTCATTTTTCAGCACGACCTGGCACCTGCTCACAGTGCCAAAACCACTGGTAAATGGTTTACTGACCATGGTATTACTGTGCTCAATTGGCCTGCCAACTCTCCTGACCTGAACCCCATAGAGAATCTGTGGGATATTGTGAAGAGAAAGTTGAGAGACGCAAGACCCAACACTCTGGATGAGCTTAAGGCCGCTATTGAAGCATCCTGGGCCTCCATAACATCTCAGCAGTGTCACAGGCTGATTGCCTCCATGCCACGCCGCATTGAAGCAGTCATTTCTGCCAAAGGATTCCCGACCAAGTATTGAGTGTATAACTGAACATTATTATTTGATGTTTTTTTTGTTTGTTATTAAAAAACACTTTTATTTGATTGGATGGGTGAAATATGCTAATTTATTGAGACAGGTTTTTTGGGTTATCAGGAGTTGTATGCCAAAATCATCAGTATTAAAACAATTAAAGACCTGACAAATTTCAGTTGGTGGATAATGAATCTATAATATATGAAAGTTTAATTGTAATCATTACATTATGGTAAATAATGAAATTTAACACTATATGCTAATTTTTTGAGAAGGACCTGTATATATCTTATACAGTGGGGCAAAAAAGTATTTAGTCAGTCAGCAATAGTGCAAGTTCCACCACTTAAAATGATGAGAGGCGTCTGTAATTTACATCATAGGTAGACCTCAGCTATGGGAGACAAACTGAGAAAAAAAAATCCAGAAAATCACATTGTCTGTTTTTTTAACATTTTATTTGCATATTATGGTGGAAAATAAGTATTTGGTCAGAAACAAAATTTCATCTCAATACTTTGTAATATATCCTTTGTTGGCAATGACAGAGGTCAAACGTTTTCTGTAAGTCTTCACAAGGTTGCCACACACTGTTGTTGGTATGTTGACCCATTCCTCCATGCAGATCTCCTCTAGAGCAGTGATGTTTTTGGCTTTTCACTTGGCAACACGGACTTTCAACTCCCTCCAAAGGTTTTCTATAGGGTTGAGATCTGGAGACTGGCTAGGCCACTCCACGACCTTGAAATGCTTCTTACGAAGCCACTCCTTCGTTGCCGTGGCAGTGTGCTTTGGATTATTGTCATGTTGAAAGACCCAGCCACGTTTCATCTTCAATGCCCTTGCTGATGGAAGGAGGTTTGCACTCAAAATCTCACGATACATGGCCCCATTCATTCTTTCATGTACCCGGATCAGTCGTCCTGGCCCCTTTGCAGAGAAACAGCCCCAAAGCATGATGTTTCCACCACCATGCTTTACAGTAGGTATGGTGTTTGATGGATGCAACTCAGTATTCTTTTTCCTCCAAACACGACAAGTTGTGTTTCTACCAAACAGTTCCAGTTTGGTTTCATCAGACCATAGGACATTCTCCCAAAACTCCCCTGGATCATCCAAATGCTCTCTAGCAAACTTCAGATGGGCCCGGACATGTACTGGCTTAAGCAGTGGGACACGTCTGGCAATGCAGGATCTGAGTCCATGGTGGCGTAGTGTGTTACTTATGGTAGGCCTTGTTACATTGGTCCCAGCTCTCTGCAGTTCATTCACTAGGTCCCCCCGCGTGGTTCTGGGATTTTTGCTCACCGTTCTTGTGACCATTCTGACCCCACGGGGTGGGATTTTGCGTGGAGCCCCAGATCGAGGAAGATTATCAGTGGTCTTGTATGTCTTCCATTTTCTAATTATTGCTCCCACTGTTGATTTCTTCACTCCAAACTGGTTGGCTATTGCAGATTCAGTCTTCCCAGCCTGGTGCAGGGCTACAATTTTGTTTCTGGTGTCCTTTGACAGCTCTTTGGTCTTCACCAT
Organism: Ranitomeya imitator; assembly: GCF_032444005.1. Classification (NCBI taxonomy): domain Eukaryota; kingdom Metazoa; phylum Chordata; class Amphibia; order Anura; family Dendrobatidae; genus Ranitomeya; species Ranitomeya imitator. Next base: position 503,442,874 of record NC_091283.1, on the reverse strand, counting down.
AGTGGAGTTTGGAGTCAGACTGTTTGAGGGTGTGCACAGGTGTCTTTTTATACTGATAACAAGTTTAAACAGGTGCCATTACTACAGGTAATGAGTGGAGGAAAGAGGAGACTCTTAAAGAAGAAGTTACAGGTCTGTGAGAGCCAGAAATCTTGATTGTTTGTTTCTGACCAAATACTTATTTTCCACCATAATATGCAAATAAAATGTTAAAAAAACAGACAATGTGATTTTCTGGATTTTTTTTCTGTTTGTCTCCCATAGTTGAGGTCTACCTATGATGTAAATTACAGACGCCTCTCATCTTTTTAAGTGGTGGAACTTTCACTATTGCTGACTGACTAAATACTTTTTTGCCCCACTGTATATGTGTATTGGGGAGAATACGCTGTAATAATCAAAATAATATATATCTTATATATGTGTATCGGGGAGTTCTGTTATCAAACCCCTATTGACTGACTGATTTGAGGAGTTGCAGCAAGTGCCCCGGGTTTATCTTTTTGAATGCATTCCACCATCCTGGGTTTTGCTTTTCTTAATGGTCTGACTGTTAAATGTGGTCCGTGGGCATGGTTCACTAGTGTTAGCCCCTAAGGCACCCATCCCTGTAGTGTCCCGGTATATAAAGGGATTCAGTAGGGCCACCAGGGTAAGCCACCGAGGAGCGGGGGCGCCATTTTGCGTTCAAGAGGGTGTCAACCTCCGCTGGCAGGTAGGGTTGCCTGGATAGGGACTCTTGAGGGTGTAACAGCCATTAGAGCAGGACGGCTATATAGGGAACGGTCAGACCATATAAGGTTTGTGTAACACTTTGGTGAATTGTTACTTGGCACTGATTTGGTTTGTTTTTTTCGGGCCCTGCATTTTGGGCAATTTTAGGCTTAAAATGATATCATTGGAGTTTAGGATTCCTATTTATGGTGAGGGACCTATAGGGTTGGCAGGGTGAGCCGTCAAGGAGCGGGGGCGCCATATTGCGTCCAAGAGGGTGCCAACCTCCGCAGACAGGCAGGGATCAATTAGGGACAGGTAGAGTAATAACATGTTCATATATGTCCCCACCTGCCTTCATCTACTGATTGGGCCAGGTTTTTATTGACCCACTCTTTTTGAAAGTTGTTGGATGTTGTGTATGCTTTTATAAGTCCTGTTTTGTGTATTTTTTGACTAAATAAAATTGTATTGTTAAGGTATTAGTTTTTGTTAATTTTAATGTTAAAGATAGGAATATCTGTATATAGTGTCAGTATAAAGGTACTACAGTAATCACTGGTGCCATTGTACAAAGGACCTCTGTATATAGTGCCAGTGTACAGGTAATACAGTGATCACCAGTGCCATTATACACAGGAGATCTGTATATAGTGCCAGTGTACAGGTAATACAGTGATCACTGGTGACATTGTACACAGGAACTCTGTATATAGTGTATATGTAACACACTGACTCACCAGTGACATCTCTAGCTGAAGTCCTTCACCTTCGCTTTTCATCTCTTAATCCAGCACAGACCGCCATCACATCTTCCAGCCAGGACTCATCTCTGCAGGAAATAACAGGTATCTAGAGCTCCGCTTGCAGAACACATTACTTAATTTTTTCGCAACTTCTACACTACACCAGATAAAGAAAAAAAGGCGACATAGTGTCGCTCTGTACAGTACTAGGACCGCCCCCCCCATTTAAAACAGTATCCTCAAAAAAATAAAATAAATTCGTCACTGCAGTAATAATATCCCTTAATTATCCCCTATGGTAATAATATCCTCCATCCTGGCCCCGTGTATCTCATTCTTGGCTCCAACCATATGTTTTCCCCATCTGCTGCACGGCGCACACTAGGACTTGGACACAGCGCTGTTCCCTTGCAATTATATTGCCCTTACCTTATGCGCTTCATTGGCTCATGTTCTCCAGCTGGTATACAGCATACACCGGTTTGCAGCAGGTTAACTTAATTCGGACGCATATTTCTGTTTACAGAGTATCCCTCCACATCCAGCTCATGCTAAAGAGTGTTCTGATGAAGGTCCTTTGATGGACCGAAAACATTCATAACCATGGTGTCTGGATGTATAAATAAAATGAAGCTCTATATTTAAAAGCAATTGAATCCGCGCTGAAAGGGCAAAACAGATGGAACAATCAGACCTGTGAAGAGTAAGTGTGACACAAGAACACGCAAGGCACACTATACAAGCCCACACACTCCCACCTATAGCAGAACAATCCCACCTCGAATAAACCTAGACCGGAGCCTGAACAAATAGCCGCACCAGCGCTGCCGAACACACGGAGGGACTCACCAGCAGGAGATGAGCCGACGTGTATCACGGTGGGTGCAGTCCAGTCAGGAGAAAGGGATCCGGCGTGTAATGACGCTTGCGGGAAGGTTGGCACGCAGAGGTGATGAGCCACAATGCAATAGAGTAGTACGGAGGCTGCGTAGAGCCAGGGAAAGCCCCGGCCGGCCGGAAAGCCCCGGCCGGTGGCGTCCCTGGATACGAGCGGGGAAGGGGAAAGTAGCTGGCACGAGGCTCAGCGTGTGACGTCACAAAGTTAGTACGGGGCAGCGCAGAGACCAAAAACCGAAGCGTTTCGAAAAAGTGGCGTCCTTCTTCATCAGGGTAGCTCTATATTTGCATATACCGAGTGCCAAGTTCATTACTATATTTCAACAGGTTGGACGCCTGACTTGAGCACCAACAGCACCATTTCTAGCGAGTGCCGTGTTCTTCTATACCCATGGTATCTGTGATTGTCTGCAGCGCTGACTTCACATCGACAGCGCTGCAGACAATTAGTGAGTTCAGCAGCTTATGATCAACTCAAGCAGAGTCACTGAGCTAAGTTACTGACTGCAGCGCTGTCATCGATATAATGATGAAGTCAGTAAGGATTTACAGCACTTTTACATTGGTGATATTTTGCATCAGTATTTGTAAACAGACTCCAGGAGTGGATCCAAAACACAGAAGAGGTGAAAGTCATTCAGTTATTATTTTTCTCAGTGTCTGCTCCTGTCTTTTTTTAGTTGACAAATACTGATGTAAAATACTGGTCAAAATACTCACTGTGTGAATGAGGCGAGGAAGCTGCTTGTAATCCTGCTATAAGTCCTTATTCCAATGATGAGTGCACACTTGCTTGTCTTCTCTGCTCCATGATATTCAACAGAGCAGGAGAAACACCTGGGGGAAAACTGTGGCCGGCAGATGTCCGGCCTTATGACACAGTGACATGTGATGGACCCCGACTCCAAAACAAAATTAATCACACAGACGCACACAAAATAAATACACAAGGCATTATAATTAGGTGTCAAATGTTTTCAGTTTTATTTACATTCTTATGACAGCAAAAATGGCACAGCCCCCGACTCACGAAGAGTCACTCTCCAGCACTCAGGAGAGGAAAAAACCCCTGTGGTGGAAACCTCTAGGAAACCATGGCTGAAGGATCGTCCTTCCCTTGGGCTTAGAGAGTTAGTGTCGATATATATCACAGATGTAATAAGTTTTAACATTTGTACATTTTACCAGATTAACAGAGAATGACATAACAAATATAGACTATAAATGTGATAAACCGGATGTGGGAGAGATCTGGCTGCGATATCGGTCACCACATTGGTTGTTAGACCCAATTTAGCTGATCTGATTGCCCAGATGGATGAACCATTTCTTCCTTACAGATCCAGGTCCACCTCTCATAAATTTAGACCTTTGGTTACAGGGATTGTTCATAATGGATAACCGCTAATTGGAGAAATACCCCCACCTCCTTCTCCCATCCCAATTTATCACCCATTAAAGTCATAGGTGCTTCCATGAACTCCCAAAGGAGAGCAGCTCTTTGTAGAGGGTAACAGAAGGGGATCCTGTGCTGGGGACCCCCCTCGGTTACTTTCCCATGCCCTGGGGGTGTCTAAAGCAGACAAACCCTTTCCCCGCTAGAACCTTCAAATTTCACCAAGGTCGGCACATTACGTCAGGTGGTCAAGCTCAACTTCCTCGGGCGCATCAGTAATATCGCTGATTGTGGCAGCACGACCTTCTATTATGGAATCTTCTTTATCACACTTGTTTATGACCTCATAACAGTTGTCATGGTTACTGCAGGGGCTATTACTGATGCAGGACTCAAGTATTAACCCTTTCATCATTGGTAATTCCCTTCAATATAGAGGCAAATAACTGCACTTGTTACCAAGCAGGCTCCTATCATTATGGCTTCCCTTAGGCACCATAAGAAATACAGATCAAACATGCAAGTGTTTCAGGAGTGTTTTGCACTTTTTAAATCCAGAGATTGGATTATAGCTAGCACTTTACACACATGTATATCCCCTATCCTGTTATACAGTATATGTCCTCCATCTTGGTATATATATATCCACGAACCTGGTATATATCTCTCCCTTTCTGGGCAGAAGATGCCGATAATGTTGAAATTGCCGTTGAATTTTGCGGGATGCCACTGTTTGTAGCCCATTGGTTTGTGTATATGGTATGCTTACTGGTGGCCAAATACGGCTTACTGTAGGCTCCAAAGTGGCTTAAAATGGTTAGGTAATGGCAGGTTATTTTATGCCTTGAGTGTAATAGAAAAGGGGGCTGCCGCGCTAATACCCGTGTGCCGATGCACAAACTCTGGCTGTAAGCCTGTAGTCACTGCGCGTTCTGGGATTAAATAGAGCGGCACTTACTTGTTTGTGCCTGGAGTCTTTGGCGATGTGGTTGGCTGAAATGAGAACACCGTTGGGGAGCGTCCTCCCTTTGCACCGAAATGGCTCCTGAATCCCCGTCTGCAAGAACCAGTGGTTTGCCTCAGCCGAAGGCGCAGCCGTGTAGTAGCGTGGTAAGTGGGGGGCATGGATAGTGGTGACGTCACCTGTCCATAGGAGACGGACATTACAAGGGCTAATACCGATGCGTTTTGAGGGAACCGTCCCTCTTTCTCAAGGTATAGCCACTGAGTTTGTGCATCGGCACACGGGCAGCCCCCTTTTCTAAAACACTCAAGACATTTTTCTGGGCAGACTTGCACATCCCATCTGCCACGGTCCCAGCGGCTTATACACTACAGAGAAATAGGACAGCGCCAGTGTAATTTTGATTCATATAGGTTATTTTATGCTTTGCTTATCTGGCTGCTTCTCTGAGGTTTCAAGGTGGACCAAAGGGACAGGACCATTTTGGGGGAAATATTGGGTTGCTACTAGTGATGAGCGAGTATATATTCGTTGCTCAGGTTTTCCCGAGCATGCTCGGGTGACCTCCGAGTATTTGTTAGTGCTCGGGGATTTAGTTTTTGTTGACACAGCTGCATGATTTGTGGCTGCTGGACAGCCTGAATATATGCAGGGATTGCCTGTTTGTTAGGGAATCCCCACATGTATTTAGACTGTCCAGCAGCTGCAAATCATGCAGCTGTGTCGATAAAAACTAAATCTCCGAGTATGCCAAAATACTCGAAGGACACCTGAGCATGCTTGGGAAAACCTGAGCAACGAGTATACTCGCTCATCACTAGTTGCCACTTAACCCCTTAACGACCGCCGATACGCCTTTTAACGGCGGCAGTTAAGGGTACTTAAACCACAGCGCCGTTAATTAACGGCGCTGTGGAAAAAGTGAATAGCGCCCCCCAGAGAGGATTTTCTCTGGGGTCTCGGTTGCCGGGGGTAGCCGAGACCCCAGAGAACATGCTTCGGGGTTTTTTTACCGACCTCCGGGTTGCGATCGCCGGTAATTAACCGTTTACCGGCGGTCGCAAAAAAAAAAACGATTTCCCATTTAATTTTTCTGTCCTCCAATGTGATCGAACATCAGAGGACAGAGAAATGGGGTCCCGATAGCCCCCCGATACTCACCTGTCTCCCCCGGTGCTCTTAGTGGCTCCCAATTGGTGCCGCCATCTTGTTCCAGCCAAAAAATGGAGGGCGCATGCGCAGTGCCCCCGCCGGCCGGCACTCGGAAGATCTTTGGGGTCTCAGCTGCCTTGGGTAGCTGAGACCCCAAAGAACATGATCGGGGTCGGTTTTTACCGACCCCTGTTTTGCGATCGCCGGTAATTAACTGTTTACCGGCGGCCGCAAAAAAAAAAAAAGCGATGTGTCATTCTCTGTCCTCTGATGTGATCGCACATCAGAGGACAGAGAAATAGGGGGATTCGGGGACCCTGTTATACTTAGCGATGTCCCTGCATCCTCCTGCGTCCCCTCCTGCCCACCGGCTTATTCATCCGGTAAGAAAATGGCGGGCGCTTGCGCAGTGCGCCCGCCATGATCTGCTGGCCGGGAGCTAGAGGAGTTGGGGCTAAATTTAGGGTTAGGGTTCGGGTTGGGGCTAAATTTAGGGTTAGGGTTGGGGCTAAATTTAGGGTTAGGGCTAAATTTAGGGTTAAGGTTAGGGTTGGGGCTAAATTTAGGGTTAGGGTTAGGGTTGGGGCTAAATTTAGGGTTAGGGTTGGGGCTAAATTTAGGGTTAGGGCTAGGGTTAGGCTTCTTTCACACTTGCGTCGGTACGGGGCCGTCGCAATGCGTTGGCCCGACGTACCGACGCACGTTGAGAAAATTGTGCACAACGTGGGCAGCGGATGCAGTTTTTCAACGCATCTGCTGCCCAGTCTATGTCCTAGGGAGGAGGGGCAGAGTTTCGGCCATGCACGGTCGGAAATGGCGGACGCGACGTTCAAAAAACTGTTACATTGAACTTTTTTTGTGACGACTGTCCACCAAAACACAACGGATCCAGTGCATGACGGACGGGACCATCCGTCGCGATCTGTCGGCAATACAAGTCTATGGGCAAAAAATGGATCCTGCGGGCACATTTGCAGGATCCATTTTTTGTCCAAAACGACGGATTATGACGGATGCCACACGACGGAAGTGTGAAGGTAGCCTTAGGGCTAAGGTTAGGGTTGGGGCTAAAGTTAGGGCTAGGGTTAGGGTTGGGCTAGGGTTAGGGTTAGGGTTGGGGCTAAAGTTAGGGCTAGGGTTAGGGTTGGGTCTAAATTTAGGGTTAGGGCTAGGGTTAGGATTGGGGCTAAAATTAGGGTTGGGTATAAAGTTAGGGCTAGGGTTGCGGCTAAAGTTAGGGTTAGAGTTGGGATTACAGTTACGGTTTGGATTAGGGTTGGTATTAGGGTTGGGGTTGGCATTAGGGTTACGTTTTGGATTAGGGTTAGGTTTTGGATTAGGGTTAAGGTTAGGGTTGGAATTAGGGTTAGGGGTGTATTGGGATTAGGGTTAGGTTTGAGGTTAGGGTTGAGATTAGGATTAGGGGTGTGTTGGATTTAGGGTTTTGATTAGAGTTATGGTTAGGGTTGAGATTAGGGTTGTTTTGGAGTTAGGGTTGTGATTATCGTTAGGGTTGTGATTAGGATTATAGATCGGGTTGGGATTAGGGAACGCCCGCAGATCATTCTATCAAAGTCTGCATTCCAAAAGGCGCTCCTTCCCTTCCGAGCACTGCCGTGCGCCCAAACAGTGGTCCCCCCCACACATGGGGTACCAGCATACTCAGGACAAATTGGACAACAACTTTTGGGGTCCAATTTCTCTTGTACCCTTGTGAAAATAATAACTTGGGGGCTAAAAAAAATTTTTTGTGGAAAAAAAAATATTTTTTATTTTCAAGACTCTGCATTATAAACTTCTGTGAAGCACTTGGGCATTCAAAGTTCTCACCACACATCTAGATAAGTTCCTTGGGGGGTCTAGTTTCCAAAATGGGGTCACTAGTTGGGGGTTTCTACTGTTTAGGTACATCAGGGGCTCTGCAAACGCAACATAACGCCTGCAGACCATTCTATCAAAGTCTGTGTTAGGACTGGCGGAACGCACCAAGAGAGATGATATAGATGCGTTCGCAGTCCGGGGTCCACCGTGCAGGTGAAACCTGCTACTAGGAAATGACAGACAATATGGCGGTATTCAAAAGTATACACGCGTGGGTTAAACCTCACCCAGCGTGAAGAAAGCGATCCTGTTGCGTCACAGGACCGCGGTACCGCACATAGAGCGCGAGCAAGTGGTCAGCGAACTAAACCCCAACAGGGATTGTAGTCCGATTAGACCCTTGCTGGCACTACACCGCAACTGGGTGTGAAAGGAATTATATAATTAAGGCACCGAAGTGCGAACTGTGCCGTGCTGGCAGGCACCACTAAGCACCCAGACGTGGGTCAGGAAGCGCACACTGGTGCGTGGCACCGCACTGGCGGTCACAGCAGTAGACGCTGACACGTGTGTGACACGTTGAGTGATAAGTCGGGCGCTAGATAGCAGCCATACTCCATACGCGAACAATCATACAATAGGGTAGGGGTATTTAAAGAACGACTTGCACTCACAACAAACACACGTATTAAATTGTACACTAGCGCATGGCCGTGCGGTCATGCGCAGTTTATATAGTTGCAGGACAGGAAGCGGCCACAGAAACTTTGCCCTTCCAAGACCTGCCAAGAGGACCAATAGAATGCGCTGCAGAGTCTGAGCACATGACCCTCGATCTCCAACGGGAGATCTTGCCCTGGGCATGCTCAGTGTGCGCAGACAAGGACTTAGTCCCAGAGAAGTCCACTCGCCGCTGACCAGTATAGGCTTTACAGGCAGAAGCTGGAGAAGCAGCAGTAACTCTTCTCACAGAGCCAGACTGAGCGAGACGCTGGGATCGACGTCCCTGCTGAGCAGGCTCCACTGCGGCTGGAGGAGAATGGGAGACCGCAGCGGAGACGGATCGAGATTCCCCCTGTGCAGCAGAGGAAACTCGACTCCTAACATTACCCCCCCTCCTAGGGCCCCCCCCCTCCTTGGGCCTCGCTACGTTCGAAGGCAGCAATGAGCTGTGGGGCCCGAATGTTTTCAGCAGGCTCCCATGACCTGTTCTCTGGACCATAACCCTTCCAATCCACCAGATAGAACTTTTTGCCGCGTACCACCTTACACCCCAAAATAGCGTTCACCTCGTAATCGTCCGTAGACGAACCCGATGTCCCGGCAGATGACTCGGAAAACCGGGACATGTATACGGGTTTCAAGAGGGACACATGAAAGGTGTCGGTGATACCCAAGCGTGGAGGAAGAGCCAGGCGGTAGACCACAGGATTAACCTGTTCGAGAACCTTGAAGGGACCCAAGTAGCGAGGCGCAAACTTAGTGGACTCAACTCGCAGCCTGATGTTACGGGCGGAGAGCCACACCAAGTCGCCAGGAGCAAAGGTCGGAGCGGGGCGCCGATGAACATCGGTGGAGGACCTCATTCTCTCCTTGGAAGCCCGAATGGCATCCTGAGTGCGATCCCAAATGTCCCGTGCCTCCACAGCCCAGTCTGCCACCCTGGAATCGGCGGAAGACACGGGCATGGGCACAGGTACCCGCGGATGCTGACCATAGTTAAGGAGGAATGGGGTCTGTCCAGTGGAGTCAGCTACAGCATTGTTAAGAGCAAACTCCGCCCACGGTAGCAAAGATGCCCAGTCATCTTGTTTAGCAGAGACAAAATGTCGCAGATATGTGACCAAGGTCTGGTTGGCTCTCTCCACCAACCCATTCGTCTCGGGATGATATGCCGAAGAGAGATTCAACTCGATACTGAGAAGGCGACAAAGCTCTCTCCAGAACCGAGACGCAAACTGGGGACCCCGGTCACTGACAATTTTGTCTGGCATACCGTGAAGACGGAAGATGTGTTTAACAAACAATGCTGCCAAGGCCCGTGCAGAAGGTAGCCGGGGAAGCGGCACCAAATGCACCATTTTAGAAAAATGGTCGGTGATAACCCAAATGACAGTACAGCCACGTGACTTGGGCAAACCCACCACAAAGTCCGTCCCGACCATCTCCCAGGGCCTGTCTGCCACCGGCAGAGGGTATAACAACCCAGCTGGCCGTTGACGGAGAGACTTATTTTTGGCACAAGAGACACATGCCCGAACGTAGTCTCCAACGTCACGAACCATATGTGGCCACCAATACATTCTCGCCAACAACTCAGATGTCCTCTTTGCCCCAAAGTGTCCACCCACTCTGGACGAATGAGCCCACGAGAGAACCTCCGGACGCAAATTGATGGGGACAAAAATCTTGCCCGGAGGCACAGACTCAAGCGAAACCGGAGCTACGGTTCTCAGACTCTCTGAAGGGACAATGAGCCGAGGCTCGTCCTCCTCCTCCACAGTTGACACCAGGGAGCGAGAGAGAGCGTCAGCACGAATGTTCTTCTCCCCGGCGAGATAATGTAGAGTGAAGTGGAACCGGGAGAAAAACAAGGACCATCTGGCCTGACGAGAATTCAGCCGCTGGGCTGTCTGTAAATAGACCAAATTCTTGTGGTCCGTGTAGACTTGGAATGGGAACCGAGAACCCTCCAAGAGATGTCTCCATTCCAAAAAGGCCAACTTCATTGCCAGCAACTCCCTATCCCCGATGGAGTAATTTCTCTCCGCTGGTGAGAAGGTTTTTGAGAAGAAGAAGCATGGATGCTTCCGACCTTGAGCATCCTTTTGATAGAGGACTGCTCCTGCACCAACGGAAGAGGCATCCACCTCCATTAGGAATGGCTTATCCACCTCGGGACGATGTAAGATGGGAGCGCTAGCAAAGTGGGACTTAATAGAAGTGAAGGCCTTGGAGACCTCTTCGGACCACGATTTAGGATTCGCTCCCTTCTTGGTGAGGGATACCAAGGGAGCTACCAGGGTTGAGAAGTGGGGGATGAACTGACGATAGTAATTTATGAACCCCATAAAGCGCTGCACCGCTTTCAGAGAATGGGGTTCCTGCCAGTCCATCACTGCCTGTAGTTTGGCAGGATCCATAGCCAATCCCTGGGCCGAGATGATGTAGCCCAGGAAAGGTAAAGACTCCTGCTCAAACATACACTTCTCCAATTTGGCATAGAGGGAGTTTGCCCGTAGGAGGTCGAAGACTTTGCAAACATCTCTCCGGTGGGAGTCAATATCTGGAGAGTAGATAAGAATATCATCCAGATAGACTACGACCGAGGTGGAAAGCATATCCCGGAAGATATCGTTCACAAAGTCTTGGAAAACGGCTGGGGCATTACAGAGCCCGAAGGGCATCACCAGATACTCATAGTGCCCATCCCTGGTGTTAAAGGCCGTCTTCCATTCGTCCCCCTCACGGATGCGAATCAGGTTGTAAGCACCCCGCAAATCTAATTTAGTAAATACCCTTGCTCCCCGAAGTCTATCGAATAACTCAGATATCAAGGGCAAAGGATACTTATTCTTAACGGTGATGGCGTTAAGACCCCTGTAGTCTATGCATGGGCGCAATTCCCCATTCTTCTTCTGCACGAAGAAGAACCCTGCCCCAGCAGGTGACACTGACTTCCTAATGAATCCTCTTGCCAGATTTTCCTGGATGTACTGTGACATTGCCTCCGTCTCCGGGAGAGATAGCGGATAAACTCGACCCCGGGGAGGCTCAGCACCAGGCAAGAGATCAATAGGACAGTCATAGGGGCGATGGGGCGGAAGGGTCTCCGCTGCCTTTTTGGAGAACACGTCTGCATAAGACCAATACTGCTTGGGGAGAGAGGATAGATCTGCGGGTACCTCAGTAGTAGCAACCTGAACGCACTCCCTCTGACACCTACCCCCACAAGATTCACCCCAACCCAGAATTCTGCCTGAGGACCACTCGATATGAGGAGAGTGGTACCGGAGCCAAGGTATTCCCAACAGGACCTCATCAATTCCTTCCGGAATGACGAGCAGAGAAATTATCTCCTGATGAGATGGCGACATGGACAGAGTAAAAGGGATGGTCTGGTGTGTTATCTGTGAGGGCAATGTCGACCCATTCACCACTCGCACCGTTACTGGTTGAGCAAGCATAACCAGGGGTATTGCGTGACGTTGGGCAAAGGCAGAAGACATAAAATTGCCCTCCGCCCCAGAATCCACGCAGAGCTCTACCGAGTGGGAGAATGAGCCAATAGTAATTGTCCCCTTAAAGGACAACTTAGAGGCAAACGTCGCCGTGTCTAGTGTACCTCCACCTACTACCACTAGACGCTGACGTTTCCTCGACTGCTGAGGACATCTGGAGGCTAGATGTCCTGACTGCTGGCAAACATGACAGACCCTGAGTGCACAAGCGGTCCGGGACTTAGATCCTGCTTGTGACACTTCCCTGGCCTCATGTGACTCAGGAACCAGGACCGGAAATTCCAGAGGTTTGGCGAAAGTAGGAGCCAGCCGAAACCTCTGCCTACACTGGGCTCGCTCTAACCTCCGCTCGTTAAAACGGAGGTCAATTCGAGTGGAGACAGTTATTAACTCCTCCAGTGTGGCAGGAATCTCCCTAGTGGCCAGAGCGTCCTTTACGTGGTCAGCCAAGCCCCTCCAAAATATGGGGATAAGAGCTTTATCCGACCAATCCAGCTCAGATGCTAAGGTGCGGAATTGGACGGCAAAATGACTGACCAAGGACTCACCCTGAGTTAATGCCAGCAATTGGAGCGCAGTATCATGGGTGACTTGAGGTCCTAAAAAGACCTGTTTCAGAGTGCTCAGAAACAGCGGAGCACTCTGCACCTCATAATCACCACGCTCCCACAGCGGCGTAGCCCATTCCAACGCCCTGTCCGACAATAGAGACAGAATAAATCCCACCTTAGCCCGCTCTGTGGGAAAACGTGTAGCCAGGAGCTCGAGGTCAATAGAGCACTGACTCACAAATCCCCTACAAAACTTGCTATCACCAGAAAATTTTTCTGGCAGCGGGAGGCGAGATAATGTCGGAACAGGGGTGGCAATGGACATAGTAGCTGCAGCCACGCTGGCAGCCTGTACAGCTACTGCAGTAACATCCACAGCTGAGGTCGCGCTCTCGAGAGCCGCCAACCTACCCTCCAGCTGCTGGATATGCCGCAGAGATTGCTGTTTGTCTGTCATCACTAGCCAGATCCAGGCGCTAGTGTAATGTTAGGACTGGCGGAACGCACCAAGAGAGATGATATAGATGCGTTCGCAGTCCGGGGTCCACCGTGCAGGTGAAACCTGCTGCTAGGAAATGACAGACAATATGGCGGTATTCAAAAGTATACACGCGTGGGTTAAACCTCACCCAGCGTGAAGAAAGCGATCCTGTTGCGTCACAGGACCGCGGTACCGCACATAGAGCGCGAGCAAGTGGTCAGCGAACTAAACCCCAACAGGGATTGTAGTCCGATTAGACCCTTGCTGGCACTACACCGCAACTGGGTGTGAAAGGAATTATATAATTAAGGCACCGAAGTGCGAACTGTGCCGTGCTGGCAGGCACCACTAAGCACCCAGACGTGGGTCAGGAAGCGCACACTGGTGCGTGGCACCGCACTGGCGGTCACAGCAGTAGACGCTGACACGTGTGTGACACGTTGAGTGATAAGTCGGGCGCTAGATAGCAGCCATACTCCATACGCGAACAATCATACAATAGGGTAGGGGTATTTAAAGAACGACTTGCACTCACAACAAACACACGTATTAAATTGTACACTAGCGCATGGCCGTGCGGTCATGCGCAGTTTATATAGTTGCAGGACAGGAAGCGGCCACAGAAACTTTGCCCTTCCAAGACCTGCCAAGAGGACCAATAGAATGCGCTGCAGAGTCTGAGCACATGACCCTCGATCTCCAACGGGAGATCTTGCCCTGGGCATGCTCAGTGTGCGCAGACAAGGACTTAGTCCCAGAGAAGTCCACTCGCCGCTGACCAGTATAGGCTTTACAGGCAGAAGCTGGAGAAGCAGCAGTAACTCTTCTCACAGAGTCAGACTGAGCAAGACGCTGGGATCGACGTCCCTGCTGAGCAGGCTCCACTGCGGCTGGAGAATGGGAGACCGCAGCGGAGACGGATCGAAATTCACCCTGTGCAGCAGAGGAAACTCGACTCCTAACAGTCTGCATTCCAAAACGGCGCTCCTTCCCTTCCGAGCTCTGCCATGCGCCCAAATAGTGGTCCCCCCACATATGGGGTATCAACCTACTCAGCATAAATTGCACAATAAATTTTGGGGTCCAATTTCTCCTGTTACCCTTGTGAAAGTAAAAATTTGGGGGTGAAAAGATCATTTTTGTGGAAAAAATATGATTTTTTTATTTTCATGGCTCTACATTATAAACTTCTGTGAAGCAGTTGGGGGTTCATAGTGCTCACCACACATCTATCTAAGCTCTTTGGGGGGGTCTAGTTTCAAAAATGGGGTCACTTGTTGGGGGTTTCTACTGTTTAGGTACATCAGGAGCTCTGCAAATGCAACATGACGCCCGCAGACCATCCCATCAAAGTCTGCATTCCAAGCGGCGCTCCTTCCCTTCCGAGCCCCGATGTGTGCCCAAACAGTGCCACATATGGGGTATCAGCATATTCAGGACAAACTGGTCAACAGATTTTGGGGTCCAATGTCTCCTGTTACCCTTGAGAAAATAAAAAATTGCAGGGTAAAAAATCATTTTTGTAGAAAAAATGCGATTTTTTATTTTCACGGCTCTACGTTATAAACTTCCGTGAAGCACCTGGGTGTTTAAAGTGCTCACCACACATCTAGATAAGTTCCTTAAGGGGTCTAGTTTCCAAAATGGTGTCACTTGTGGGGGGTTTCCACTGTTTAGGCACATCAGCAGCTCTCCAAACACGACATGGCGTTCGATCTCAATTCCAGCCAGTTCTACATTGAAAAAGTAAAAAGGCACTCCTTCTCTTCCAAGCTCTGCGGTGCACCCAAACAGTGGTTTACCCCCACATATGGGGTATCTGCGTATTCAGGAGAAATTGCACAACAAAATTTATGGTTAAATTTCTGTTTCTACACTTGGGAACATAAAAAAATGGTTCTGAAGTAAAATGTTTGCAAAAAAAAGTTAAATGTTCATTTTTTCCTTCCACATTGTTTCAGTTCCTGTGAAGCACGTAAAGGGCTAATAAACTTCTTGAATGTGGTTTTGAGCACCCTGAGGGGTGCAGTTTTTACAATGGTGTCACACTTGGGTATTTTCTATCATATAGACCCCTCAAAATAACTTCAAATGTGATGTGGTCCCTAAAAAAAAATGGTGTTGTAAAAATGAGAAATTGCTGGTCAAATTTTAACCCTTATAACTCCCTAACAAAAAAAATGTTGCTTCCAAAATTGTGCTGATGGAAAGTAGACATGTGGGAAATGTTATTTGTTAACTATTTTTTGTGACATTTCTCTCTGATTTAAGGGCATAAAAATACAAAGTTTGAAAATGGCAAAATGTAAAAAATTTTGCACCATATTTCCGTTTTTTCATAAATAATCGCAAGTAATATCGAAGAAATGTTACCACTATCATGAAGTACAATATGTCACGAAAAAACAGTCTCTGAATCAGCAGGATCTGTTAAAGTGTTCCAGAGTTATAACCTCATAAAGTGACAGTGGTCAGAATTGTAAAAATTGGCTCTGTCATTAAGTACCAAATTGGCTCTGTCACTAAGGGGTTAAAGGTGTTTTCCAAAGAAAATAAGTTATCACCTATCATGTGGACAGGTGGTCACTTGCTGATTGGTGGGTGTAGCTGGAACTCACAGCAATCAGCAGAATGGGGAATTTTTATCCCTGTTACAGAATAGAGCACAAAGTCAAATATCTAATCGCCTTCCATTAATTCTCCTGACATTGGTATGGTTAATTTACGTAGGGTCCTTAACCTTTAAGGCCCCAGGCATGAAGCCCCCCTTTCCCAATGAACCATATACGACACTAAAGCCATTGTTGGATAATTTTGGCCACAACAGCCTTTATTAAACAAACAAATTAACATTACATAAATAACCAATCAATAAATAACCAATCAATAAATCGGGGTGGGTCCTTGAAGCTTGAAAATCTGGCGATTAAACAAAGCCGTAACAAACAGTGGACGAACCAACCGTAACTTACTCCCAGCCGTTACCCCCTGGCTCGGGAGCACCAAATCACCCCGAAGGGTGCCATCGTCCACTGAACCCCTGAGGATCAAGCCACCGCTGGCCAAATCCCCCCAAATCACCAGACCAAATAACCACCACATAAGACCAACTGAGGAATCCATATACCCACGGACCCCCAGCGCAATTTAGCACCAACTTCAAGGACCCCTCCCAACCGCCACAACGAGGGTCTCTTGACCCCTCAAAGACCCGAGACCCCCCCACACCGAATTGCTATGGCCCTCTCAATACCTTGTTGTAAACCCAGTGCCCATATATCAATACCCACAGCGTTTAGGTGCACACCGTCACCCAACAAAAATTCCTCGCCCCCTTCTTCCAGGTCCACATGCCGCACCGCCACTCCCCCATTCTGCTGTACAAACCCGGACACCGCTCGATTGAGTTTGATCCGCGCCTTATTGATCTTCGCAGACGATCTTGCGTGGCGCCAACACCTGCGCGGCACGATATCCGACCACACGACTGTCAAGCCACTATACGCCAACCATAGGCGTAAAAGGTCATGCTTAATGTCCCTCACCAGTTCCCGTAGAGGCCGAACACCCAGATCGTTGCCTCCCGCGTGGAGCACCAAAATGTCTGGAGGCCTGTCAAGCTGGGCACTGTTGTGCACCTCCTGGCTGACCCTGCTCCACTCCATGCCTCGGAAACCTAACCACCAAACGACCGCCACGTCCCGATGAAACCCGAGCTGCCGTCCGTCTCGTCGCATATCGGCCCGTCGGGCGCCGCAATGGACATACGAGTGTCCCAATATCCAGACCAAGAAGGGTTTGGCACCTACAACGAAAAAGAAACTTAACATAGAAAAACACACTATAACTCTCTAACTTCGTAACGCCCCCCAGCCCCTCAGGGCGGAATGTAACTCCTGTACCGGTTCGACTCCCATCTACCAATTCTCTGCACCACCTCAGGCAACAAACCGCCCGATGCGGCCTCGGTCGCAGCCCCGATCCGAAAGGAATGCGGGGCAAAACGAGATGTATCCAAACCCATCAGCGCTAACCCCTGTCTAAAAACCGCTATGAATTGAAATTTTGACAAAAATGACCCATCCGCGTGGCATAATAAAGGCCCAGACCTCACTGGATCAAAACTGAGAAACACCTGTAAACAACGAATGGGGCACATCAATGAATTAACCACTGCCCCCAGCACAACCCTTCGACCCCTTCCCAGCTGATCCGTTTTAGACCGCCGAATCCAGAATTCCAAACGACCGTTAGCCAGCACAACATCCTTAGCCAGCAAACCTCCACAACTACTCCTGCTCGGAGCCACCAGCTCCCCGATCCGCAAAGCCCCAAAAAAGGCTAAAGAAAAAGCCAAACGGAAAAGAGCGATTTCAAAATCCGAAACACAAACTTCCGACAAACGCCCCCCTAGAGATTCCAACATTTGGAAAGAAACCGGGCGTCTGCGGTCCCCGCACCACTCTGTCGCCCAAACCCCTTAAACGCCAGCCGGATCAGAAACACTTTCGTCAGATCCCTGAACCCTCTAAGTTTAAAGCCAAAAGCCAAGCCCGCACAAATGCGCCCCGCCTTTGCTGAGGACCAACCCTCCTTAGCCCCTTTACTCAGACACAACAATAAGGCACCCACCTGATCTTCCGCAGAACCTCCACCCTGGCAGGATTCCAACCACCCCTCCCATGCGCCCCATACTGACTGATACGCGGCCCAAGTGCTGGGAGCCAATGAAGCCCTTATCAAATGATCTGCTGCCCTGAGACCACGCTCTAGAGTTCCGGTGGGCAATCCGGACCCCGTTCCTCCGCTGTCGGAGCCAGTACACGAAATCGATCCCACTGTAAACGAGACAATGAGTCAGCAATGGAATTCTGAACCCCGGGAACATGAGTGGCGGTAACATGCGCATTCAAAGACAAGCAAGACAACACTAGCTGCCGCAAAACCCGAATCACCGGAGGTGAGGATGCTGATAGGCTGTTGATAGCACACACCACACCCATATTGTCGCAATTAAAACGGATTCTCTTATTCCGAAACTCATACTTCCACAAATGCACAGCCACCAAAATGGGAAAGATCTCCAACAGAGTCACATTTTTTTACCAAGCCGTTCGCAAACCATTCAGCTGGCCACCTCGTCGCGCACCACTGTCCTCTGAAGTAGGCCCCAAAACCTACATCGCCGGAAGCATCCATAAACAAATCCAACTCTGCGTTAACCACAACGTCCTCCATGAGCAAAGACCTACCATTGTAATCCGCCAGAAAACGATCCCAAACCTCCAAATCAGCCCTGTGCTCAGCTGTTAGCTTTACAAAATGATGCGGCGTCCGAACTCCGCTCGTGGCGGCCGCTAGTCTACGGGAAAAAACTCTCTTCATCGGAACGATGCGGCATGCAAAATTTAATTTACCGAGTAACGACTGAACCTCCCATAACTGCAACTTCTTCACACGCCTCGCCCTTGCGACCTAAAGCCGTAACGCGACCACCTTCTCCTCCGGTAAACGAAATTCCCAGTTCACTGTGTCGATAACCATGCCCAAGAACGAAAGGCACGTACAGGGCCCCTCAGTCTTGCCCGGAGCCAACGGTACGCCAAAGAGATCAGCCACCCAACAAACTGAACGCAAAACAAGTTCACAGCACCTGGAATCTGCCGGACCAATGCATAAAAAGTCATCCAAGTAATGGATAACCGAATCAAAGCCCGACGAGTCACGTACGACCCATTCAATAAACGAACTAAACGTTTCAAAGTACGAACACGACAAGGAACAGCCCATCGGCAAACATCTGTTCACAAAAAAACCACCGTTCCAAAAACACCCCAATAACTTTGAACTCTCCGGGTGCACCTGCAACAATCTAAAAGCGGTTTCAATGTCCGTCTTCGCCAACGGCACTCCCCTACCGCAACGCCGAACCCAACGGGCCGCCTCTTCAAACGATGTATAAACAACTGAGCAGAGTTCAGGATCGATCCCGTCATTGACGGAACGACCCCGAGGGTACGACAAATGGTGAATCAGCCTGAACTTATTAGGTTCTTTTTTAGGCACGACACCCAACGGGGAAACCACCAAATCCAAAAAAGGGGGATCCTGAAACGGCCCCGACATTCTGCCCAAAGCAACCTCCTTTGACAATTTCTCAGTGACAACACCAGCATATTCCTCAGCAGACCTGAGGTTTTTACAAGACCGGGGGGATGACAAACGGGGGGGCGGTATCCTAAAACCATCCTGAAACCCGGACCGCAACAGTTCGGCCCCCTTCCTATCAGGATATCTACTTAGATAGGGGGCCATCGCGCCCAGCTTCACCGGCGTCACCCCCTTTGGAATTACCAGACTCGGTCCTGGACTTGTTCTTTTTGAAACATCGTGCAGCACCATGTGAGGAACCACTGCAGTGTGAACACACGTGCTTAAACCTGCACGTAGCGCCGAATCTGCACTGGCCCTCGTTAAATTGCCAGCACAAGCGATGCTTCTGCCCTCCCGACTGACTCACGGACCCCCCAGCGGTCCCTTGGGATGCAGACTGGCCGGTCCCACCGGCCCCACCCTGAAAGGGTTGTCCCAACCGAGTGGGTGCCATCACCCGAAGCCATAAGCCAGTATCCTTTTGATCCCACCGTATAGCCGGCTGTATCGCTTTTCTCTGCCTGAACTACACGGTGCGCCTCCCCAATCGAGTCCATGTAACAAAAAAGGCCGGAACAATTCTCCGGTGCCTTCTCACCCACAACGCTGGCCAGGATTGCAAATGCCTGCAACCAATTTACGAAAGTCTGCGGTATAAGCCGCCACCTACGCTTCTCTTCCTCCTCCTTCTTGCTCTCATCTTTTTTCCCCTTGTCCAAGTTAAACTTTTCCAGCGGGAGAAGGGAAAAGATTTCGACGTATTCGTCTTTCCAAATCTTTTCCCTCACTTCCTTCTTCAAATGGACCACCAACGGGCCCTCGAAGCACACAAACACTTCGCCGTGCGCCCTGTCATCTAAATGAATCCTGCATTCTTTCTCTTTCTCGGTCTGTACTGATACAGACACCGGCTCAACAGCACTGTTGTGCGCCACCAGGCCCCAACCCGGAAACACTCGCTCGGCTTCCCGCGGTCCTACCCACGCGGCCAACTGACCAGGCAAAGACACACCACTATCCAGCCGCGCGATCAACTCTCTAACATTACCCAGCAGTTCGCTAACGCCAGCTTCCCCAAAACCGGATGCCGCCGACGCGCTCTGACTAACTACGCCCGACACCCCCACCGTACCGACCCCCACAGACTGAGATACCGCAATGGACAAACAAGACATGGAGCTATACTCACTGGGCTGCGAGAGAGCTGTGATCCCTCCAGCCGCTGGGCGTGCGTCCATACCGTCGATCGATGATCTCGAAGCTCCCTCCGGACCCTCCGGGAGAGGAGGTCCACTGATGACCGACCTCACGGATCCCGCTGGCGATGCTGCAGAGGGCCCGGCCGCCCTGGAAACGGGGAGCCTGTTGCTTGCAGATGAGCCAGCGGGCCCCTGTACCGGGGCGTCCCTGCTGTCTCCGGACCCGCTGCCCGATCCACGATGCAGGGAGTGATGCGACGATCCACTGCCAGCACTCCAGTGCTGGCACGCGCCGAGAGCGCCCTCAGCGCCATCTACTGGCAGGTCCAGCAACCCCGAAACCACTGGGGAGCCACCTGCCGCTGCATCCACTGCTGTGCTCCACCGCTGGGTCATTCCCGGCGACGAAGCAGGACGCCCGCCAGGTGAGTTACCCCGGCGGCCTGCTGTAACATAGCCGGAGCCTCCTGCAGCCCCAGCGAGCGCTGACACCGCCCCAGGCACAGGGCGGGAATGGCCGCGCGACGCTGTAGGCCTCAGCCCGGCCGGTGGATTCCTCCCAGCCCGGGGCCTGCTGGGGCACTTGGATGCAGGCGCCCGGACTGGAGGGTCCCGGGAGGGGCTCCGGCGCTGAGGCCTGGACGTCGGGAGAAAGCCGCTCTGGGGGACGTACCCGGCGTGAACGCCGCAGCGCTCCGGAATCCGACGCTGCAGCGCCGCTTCCACCGCCGATGATCCCCGCCACTTGTGTTTCTAGCCAGCCCGGCGGCGGGCTCTCCGCTGCTTGCCTAAGGGATTCCAGGGCCTGGGCCAAGGACGCCATGGTGAGTGGAGGAGCGAGGGGACTTCTCGCTGCGCTTCAGAGCGGGAAAGTGCCCCGCTCCTCCCCCCTAACATTATAAACCCCCCACCCATTACCATAGCCACCCCCTCTAATGACTCATAACCCACCCCCACCCCTCTCCTTCACCAACCCCTGTCATGTCGGCTTCCACTAAGCGCCGCATGGGGGATGGGCGCCTGCTCCAGCCTGTGCTATTGTGCTGCTGTAAAAAGCTGAGTTTAGCACTCGGCAGCCCCATAGGAAATGAATGTGGATAAATGTTCCATGTTCTGCTTATCAGTGCAGGTTTGAATAACCCCTTTAAATGTTGTCACTCTGCAGAGATGTTGATGACTTTGGGATGCCTACACTCTCAGACCCTGATAGCCTTATTTTAGTTGGACCAGTGATTGCAACACACAAAATTATCCCTGGGATTTAAGAAAACTGGACTGATTAACTAATTCAATTACTACTATTCTGAAAATGAAGGAAATGGCAACCATTTTCCCTTGCTCATAATTCCCTTCAGCCACCACTAGGGGGACCTCATTGCATAGAATTTCCAACAGTTTACATTGAGCTGACAAGTAGCTATAAAAATCCATAAAAGTGAGCTCCACTAGTGGTGGCTACAGGCAGAGAGGATTATTAACTATGTGGAGGAAAGACAAAATATTGAACATGCAAAAGGGAAGATATTACTTATTTGCCTGGACATTATTTGCAAGGACATTGTCTATGTAAAGGGTGGGGAACCTCAGGCCAGCAACGACTCTCGATGACCTTTTATCTGGCTCCAGGGCAGCTTCCTGGTAGCTGTAGCTGTATTTTGACAGCCACCATCCCGACCCCAGTGCCATCATCAGGACGCACGTTAAGGGCGGAGTTCGCGATTTGTGCAGCCCCCGAAGGATGGTATAAATATCCAACTGGTCCTTGGCAGAAATAAGGTCCCTCACCTGCGGTTTACGTGATATTGATCTCTCGTGATCATTTGAATCCTTTCTCACACACAACGCACAATGATCACATTGAACCAAATGATCCCACTATGTGTGCATACGATAAGAATTAAATCTTAATGCAGCATGAAATTATTTATTTATCTTACAATTAACATTTATTAACAAACATAAATTCTAAGCATCATAAATACACAACGTCCGAAAAATAGATGTGTACAATATAATGACATTCTTATACTTAGTATAAACAATATATAGGACTTACTAAGACTTTCTGATAGGGGTGAGGTACTGTAATTAGGAAGTTATTATCTGGAAACACAAAGATATAGGAAACCTTCCAATATTCAGATCTTCATGTCAACAGGAGATTGCAAATCCAGCTTTGTTATGGGGCACCCCGAGCTAGGGACCAGACAGCAGCACGCTTTCATCATGATGTAGTAGAGACACAATGTAAGAACTGTTCTTGATACGTGGCTTGAAAGTGGGCAAATAAACTTGTGTTGCTCAGAAATGCACATGGTGCCAGTTTTGTCATTAGAGTTTTTTTAAAATCAGAACTATTTCTTCTTTTGAAACTGTTTTACCAAATTGGTGAGGACCTCCAGCCCCTCCACAAGTCCATCCCCATTGGCAGCACAGCAACCTTGGACGTGCCACTGGTGTCCTTTCATCTTCATCAGTCCCAATTTCTCTGCTAGCTCCATGGGCTTTTGGGCACCAGGTAGATCTTGCTTATTGGCCATCACCACAAAGGGGACGCCTCTCAATTCAACATTTTCCAGGTTGTCGATAAGCTCTTCCCTGGCCTCCCCAAAACTCTCGGGATCGGCACCGTCCACCACAAAAACCAGACCGTCTGTGTTCATAAAGTAGTGTTTCCTCAGGCCTCTGTTCCTGTTTGGACTTCCCATGTCCCACATAGTGAAGGTGACGTTACGGATGGGTTCCACAGTTTCGATATTGAATCCAATGGTGGGGATTGTACGGACCGTCTCATTCAGCTTCAGTCTATATAGTAGAGTTGTCTTTCCAGCACCATCAAGACCCAGTAGCAGGATCCGGGTTTTGGTTCCAGAGCAGTTCAGAAGAGTTTGATAGAGGTTGCTCAGAAGACCACCCATATCTGCTGCAAATGTTCTTTTCTGTAGGGATCTTTTGGGTCTTGAGTAGGTAGCTGTGCATGCTTCCTGAAAGCTCTTTTGCTATATATACACTGCTGGTCAATCCCATGTTACTTAGCAATTATTAATGCTCTTGAGGAATTTCCTGCTTGCTCTGTCACTCTGTGCCGTGTTGGAGCTTTTCACTACAACCAGCAGTTACACTGTCAGCAGAATTCCTGGAAGTGACATCACTGAATGGCTCGTAAGGTCCCAGCAGATATTACTGTACTAACCCAATGCTAATACGGCTGCACCTCATATAATACATATATAATACTGGTGTTCTAGGAGAAGTAAAAATCACATGCTCTGAATGTTTAGAATGCAAATATCTTAACCCCTTGAGGGTATGTGCACACGGAAAATTCTCTGCGAATTACTGATGCAGTGTTGTGACATGAAAAAGAGGTTTAAATGGGTGTTCCAATAATGACAACTGGGTTGATAAGTGTCTGATTACTTGTGGTCTGATCCCTTTATGACAGAGACAACTTTTGTTTTTTCACTTTTTCATAGATACATTTTGCAGGATAAGTTGTACAGGTAAAAAAAATCCCACAGCATGTCGCCGTGGGTAAGATTATATATCCATGAAATTTTGGAGAAAAAGATGCTGTGAAAACAAGAGAATGCATGGTTAAAGAGAAGAAGAGAGGAAAAAAAGGGAGGAGGACATAGGAAGGACTCGAACAATATAAGAGTCTGAGATGGCGAACCTAAATTTCCCTACGGGCAGTCCCACACGTCCAAATAATTCCAGGACCGGAAAAAATCGGTACCGGAATTATCCGTGTGCCCACTGGGTACCACACGCACCGTGCAGGAGACAGCGCTAAAGTTTAGCGCTGTCTCCTGCATCGTGCTGAAGCCGCGATTCATATCTTCTGTGCAGCAGTGTTTGCTGTAAAGAAGATATGAATAATCAATTTTTTTGTGGTTTTTCGTGTATAAAATAAAGGTCCATGTCCCACCCCCTGTGCGCCCCCCCGCTGTTCTGAAAATACTCACCCAGCTCCCTCGGTGGCTGTCGCTGCTTCCTATCCTGGCCGCACCTTCTACTATATGTGGTCACGTGGGGCCGCTCATTTACAGTAATGAATATGCGGCTCCACCCCACGTGACCGGGGGGGGGGAGGGGAGCGCACGGGGGTGGGGACATGGACCTTTATTTTTTACACGAAAAACCACAAAAAATGGATTATTCATACCTTCTTTACAGCAAACGCTGTATTATGCATTATTCTTCAATGGAGTATGTTAATGAAGAGGTTGGACAAGAAATGACATCACAATTTTTTTGCTGTTGTTCAATAATAGATCTTTATTTAACCTTTATTTAGCGGACCCCGGTCAGTGTATCTAGCTTTGCGGGCCTGGGCCTTCCTGTTCCTGTCCTCCATGGCCCTCCGCTGGGTTTCGTGTTCTTCTTCCTCCTGCTCCAACTGAGTGCCTGCGTATGGCGATATTCTTCCCAGCTAATGATCTCTTCACTGCCTCCTCTGTCTTTGCCTCCCCAGGGAACCCCATTAAATCAGTTTCCATGCGTTCCCAGTGGAACGGCACCCATCCTCTGTGCTTCTCCCAGGGCATACGGTTAGGTTGCAGCGGCACCGCCAGTTGGTCCCTGGTGTTTGATGTCCGGTCCAAGGCTATTTTCGCATGCCTGGCTGGGTTTAAGAGCTGACAGGGGCTTCAGTGGGCCTATCAGGGTCTCCTCGGTCACCGGTCACAGTGCCTGCATCCATTGTTTCTCCGGTGCCGACCTTCTTCTGCTCCTCCGCTGGGGTCGGGTAGTGAGGCAGCCCGCCGCTCGCACATCTTCTCCAATAAGACCTCCTTCCACACCGACACCGCGGTAATCTGCGACTGCAGGAGCTGGCAGCTCAGCTCCTTCACCTCCGCTCCAAGGAACTCCGGGTCCATGATAGGCAGCTGGTCTTGGTTCCCATCCCGCTGGCTGGGGGAGTCCACCGCTTCCACCCCACGCTACGGGCAACCACTGCTCGCCATTAGAGTTGAGCGACCTTGACCTTTTTAGAGTCGAGCCGGGTTTTGCGAAACCCGACTATGTCCAAAGTCGGGTCGAGTGAAATCGGCCGATTATGACGTAAAGTCGGGATCGACCGAAACACGAAACCCAATGCAAGTCAATGGGGCAGCATAGTCGGCAGTGAGTGGGGGCCAGGAAAACACCTAGAGTGCCCATTTTAATGTCAAAACCATCCATTCTTCTTAATGAAGCTTGTCAAGCGTAATTTACCTTATAATAATTGGAAGGCATTTGAAATTGGGGGTCATTTGGCTAAAGTTGTGGGGGGTAGGGCTGGTTCAAGTAATTAGTGGGCCCAGGAAATCTGGACCACGTCACGGCAGTGGAGCAGGGAGAGGTAAGTATTTCAACTTTGCAAGTGCTGTGAACCTGAGCAAGCAGGGGGGGCCCACTCGTTGGCATTGGCACTGGCACAGGGCCCCTCAAAGTACAGCGGTGTGTTTGCACGGCGGGGGCGCCTCCCACCGGCAGCAACACTTTTGCGTACTATGAGAGGCCCTGTGCCAGTGACGTCGCCAACTAGTATTCCTCCCCCCACCTGATGAAGGAACCTGCACTTTCATCTGCACCTTCCTCTTTGTCCCCGTGTAAGGTGGTATGGTATGCGGGAAGAGCAACCTGACTTTCAGCAGGGTCACAATGTTGTTGTGTAGCGTGCACGGGGAATGTTGCGTTATGGGTCAATGTACCAGCAGACTCATCTATCACTGGCTGGGCAATGGGCAGGATGAGGAGGAAACACAGATATAGACCCAAAGAATAAAGTTGGCTAAATGCAGTTCAAAATTGGTAACACAGGAATAACCAGGGGGCATTGCAGTGGAGGACAACTGGAATGAGAGGCTGACACAGAGAGTACTGCCAAATCAGTAAGTAGTCGAAATGCAGTTCAAAATTGGCAACCGTAGTAAACAGGCGGCACAGCTTTGTTCAGTGGAGGAGAACAGCAAGGAGTGGCAGACACCGATAGTAGGCCCCAACCCAACTAGTAGGCCAAATGCAGTCTAACATTAACAACTACTTAACGAGAGGCTGAAAATGGTATTTCAGGACAGGAAACCAGGAGAACAGCAAGGAGTGGCAGACACCGATAGTAGGCCCCAAACCAACTAGTACGCCAAATGCAGTTGTTCCATTTAACCACAATTTAATGAGAGCCTGAAGATAGAAGCTCAGGAAAGGCAACCTGGGGAACACCTTGGAGTGTAACACACCATCTCTCTCCACCCCATACCCATTTTGTAGGCCTAATGCTGTGTACTTTTCTACAACTACTAAACGAGAGTCGGAAGACCGAAGCAATGGCAAGGAAACCTGGGGAACACCTTGGAGTGTAACACACCATCTCTCTCCACCCCATACCCAATTTGTAGGCCTAATGCAGCCTACTTTCCGACACCTACTAAACGAGAGCATGAAGATCGAAGCTCAGGAAAGGCAACCTGGGGAACACCTTGGAGTGTAACACACCATCTCTCTCCACCCCATACCCATTTTTTAGGCCTAATGCAGTGTACTTTTCTACAACTACTAAACGAGAGTCGGAAGACCGAAGCAATGGCAAGGAAACCTGGGGAACACCTTGGAGTGTAACACACCATCTCTCTCCACCCCATTCCCCATTTTTTAGGCCTAATGCAGCCTACTTTCCGACACCTACTAAACGAGAGCATGAAGATCGAAGCTCAGGAAAGGCAACCTGGGGAACACCTTGGAGTGTAACACACCATCTCTCTCCACCCCATACCCATTTTGTAGGCCTAATGCTGTGTACTTTTCTACAACTACTAAACGAGAGTCGGAAGACCGAAGCAATGGCAAGGAAACCTGGGGAACACCTTGGAGTGTAACACACCATCTCTCTCCACCCCATACCCAATTTGTAGGCCTAATGCAGCCTACTTTCCGACACCTACTAAACGAGAGCATGAAGATCGAAGCTCAGGAAAGGCAACCTGGGGAACACCTTGGAGTGTAACACACCATCTCTCTCCACCCCATACCCATTTTTTAGGCCTAATGCAGTGTACTTTTCTACAACTACTAAACGAGAGTCGGAAGACCGAAGCAATGGCAAGGAAACCTGGGGAACACCTTGGAGTGTAACACACCATCTCTCTCCACCCCATTCCCCATTTTTTAGGCCTAATGCAGCCTACTTTCCGACACCTACTAAACGAGAGCATGAAGATCGAAGCTCAGGAAAGGCAACCTGGGGAACACCTTGGAGTGTAACACACCATCTCTCTCCACCCCATACCCATTTTGTAGGCCTAATGCTGTGTACTTTTCTACAACTACTAAACGAGAGTCGGAAGACCGAAGCAATGGCAAGGAAACCTGGGGAACACCTTGGAGTGTAACACACCATCTCTCTCCACCCCATACCCAATTTGTAGGCCTAATGCAGCCTACTTTCCGACACCTACTAAACGAGAGCATGAAGATCGAAGCTCAGGAAAGGCAACCTGGTGAAAACCTTGGAGTGTAACACAACCTGTCTCTACACCCCATACACAATTAGTAGGCCTAATGCAGCGTAGTTTCCAACAGCTACTAAACGAGAGCCGGAAGATCGAAGCTCAGGAAAGGCAACCTGGGGAACACCTTGGAGTGTAACACAACCTCTCTCTACACCACGGAAGGGCTGATTCTTAGGAAGGAAGGCTGTTGTAAATAAGCATTGCGCGTCCGAGGGTGATTATATTCTTATTCGGTATCTACTCACCCTCGGACGCGCCATGCTTCTTGATTTGTAATTAATGTTTATTTGCAATGTGCTTTTGACTTACTCAATTATTTTTTTAATTATTGATTTTATTAAATTAATAGTTTAACATCTTATTGGAAATAATTTAAAGGAGACGCGACAGGACAACACTCGGTGGATGCCATATCTGTGTTAACAACTCCAAAAAACTTTCAGTTAACTTCTTGCAGGAGAAAGAAATTGTAGCTGTTGGACCTTTGTAGTACAGTTCCAGATATTTGTTGTGTGTTTGTTTTGATTGTTAAAATGTCTGCATTTGAGATCTCAACACGATCTTATTTTTTATAATCAAATTAATTTTTTAAATATTTTATTAGGTTGGTTCAAGGGGTACACGGGCCGCAGTAGACAGGTCAGTGGAGGCCTAGTGGAAGGAGGGACCGCAGATGCGCCACTGTTTCACCCATACACAATTAGTAGGCCTAATGCAGCGTAGTTTCCAACAGCTACTAAACGAGAGCCGGAAGATCGAAGCTCAGGAAAGGCAACCTGGGGAACACCTTGGAGTGTAACAACAACCTCTCTCTACACCACGGAAGGGCTGATTCTTAGGAAGGAAGGCTGTTGTAAATAAGCATTGCGCGTCCGAGGGTGATTATATTCTTATTCGGTATCTACTCACCCTCGGACGCGCCATGCTTCTTGATTTGTAATTAATGTTTATTTGCAATGTGCTTTTGACTTACTCAATTATTTTTTTAATTATTGATTTTATTAAATTAATAGTTTAACATCTTATTGGAAATAATTTAAAGGAGACGCGACAGGACAACACTCGGTGGATGCCATATCTGTGTTAACAACTCCAAAAAACTTTCAGTTAACTTCTTGCAGGAGAAAGAAATTGTAGCTGTTGGACCTTTGTAGTACAGTTCCAGATATTTCTTGTGTGTTTGTTTTGATTGTTAAAATGTCTGCATTTGAGATCTCAACACGATCTTATTTTTTATAATCAAATTAATTTTTTAAATATTTTATTAGGTTGGTTCAAGGGGTACACGGGCCGCAGTAGACAGGTCAGTGGAGGCCTAGTGGAAGGAGTGACCACAGACAGGCATCGAAGGCCTAAAATAATAACACATGGCTGTAGGCAATTTTAAATTGGTTCCAGGGGTACACGGGCAGCAGTGCCCTGGTCAGTGTAGTAGTAGTTGAAAGAATGGACCGCAGACAGGCATCGAAGGCCTAAAATAAAAAAATTGGGCTGGCTGTAGGCAATTTTAAATTGGTTCCAGGGGTACACGGGCAGCAGTGGTGTGGTCAGTGGAGGCCTAGTGGAAGGAGTGACCGCAGACAGGCATCGAAGGCCTAAAATAATAACACATGGCTGTAGGCAATTTTAAATTGGTTCCAGGGGTACACGGGCAGCAGTGCCCTGGTCAGTGTAGTAGTAGTTGAAAGAATGGACCGCAGACAGGCATCGAAGGCCTAAAATAATAACACATGGCTGTAGGCAATTCTAAATTGGTTACAGGGGTACACGGGCAGCAGTGGTGTGGTCAGTGGAGGCCTAGTGGAAGGAGTGACCGCAGACAGGCATCGAAGGCCTAAAATAATAACACATGGCTGTAGGCAATTTTAAATTGGTTCCAGGGGTACACGGGCAGCAGTGCCCTGGTCAGTGTAGTAGTAGTTGAAAGAATGGACCGCAGACAGGCATCGAAGGCCTAAAATAAAAAAATTGGGCTGGCTGTATGCAATTTTAAATTGGTTCCAGGGGTACACGGGCAGCAGTGGTGTGGTCAGTGGAGGCCTAGTGGAAGGAGTGACCGCAGACAGGCATCGAAGGCCTAAAATAATAACACATGGCTGTAGGCAATTTTAAATTGGTTCCAGGGGTACACGGGCAGCAGTGGTGTGGTCAGTGGAGGCCTAGTGGAAGGAGTGACCGCAGACAGGCATCGAAGGCCTAAAATAATCACACATGGCTGTAGGCAATTTTAAATTGGTTCCAGGGGTACACGGGCAGCAGTGGTGTGGTCAGTGGAGGCCTAGTGGAAGGAGTGACCGCAGACAGGCATCGAAGGCCTAAAATAATAACACATGGCTGTAGGCAATTTTAAATTGGTTCCAGGGGTACACGGGCAGCAGTGCCCTGGTCAGTGTAGTAGTAGTTGAAAGAATGGACCGCAGACAGGCATCGAAGGCCTAAAATAATAACACATGGCTGTAGGCAATTCTAAATTGGTTACAGGGGTACACGGGCAGCAGTGGCCTGGTCAGTGTAATAGTAGTTGAAAGAATGGACCGCAGAAAGGCATCGAAGGCCTAAAATAAAAAAATTGGGCTGGCTGTAGGCAATTTTAAATTGGTTCCAGGGGTACACGGGCAGCAGTGGTGTGGTCAGTGGAGGCCTAGTGGAAGGAGTGACCGCAGACAGGCATCGAAGGCCTAAAATAATAACACATGGCTGTAGGCAATTTTAAATTGGTTCCAGGGTTACACGGGCAGCAGTGGTGTGGTCAGTGGAGGCCTAGTGGAAGGAGTGACCGCAGACAGGCATCGAAGGCCTAAAATAATCACACATGGCTGTAGGCAATTTTAAATTGGTTCCAGGGGTACACGGGCAGCAGTGGTGTGGTCAGTGGAGGCCTAGTGGAAGGAGTGACCGCAGACAGGCTTCGAAGGCCTAACATAATAACATAGGGCTGGCTGTAGGCACTTTTAAATTGGTTCCAGGGGTACACGGGCAGCAGTGGTCTGGTCAGTGGAAGTCTAGTGGAAGGAGTGACCGCAGACAGGCTTCCAAGGCCTAACATAACAAACTTGGGCTGGCTGTAGGCACTTTTAAATTGGTTCCAGGGGTACACGGGCAGCAGTGGTCTGGTCAGTGGAAGTCTAGTGGAAGGAGTGACCGCAGACAGGCTTCCAAGGCCTAACATAACAAAATTGGGCTGGCTGTAGGCACTTTAAATTGGTTCCAGGGGTACATGGGCAGCAGTGTATGGTCAGTGGAAGTCTAGTGGAAGGAGTGACGGCAGACAGTCTTCGAAGGCCTAACATAACAAAATTGGGCTGACTGTAGGCACTTTTAAATTGGTTCCAGGGTAACACGGCCAGCAGTGGCCTGGTCAGTGTAGTAGTTGTAGAAAGAAGGGACCGCAGACAGGCTTCGAAGGCCTAACATAACAAAAATGTCAAAACAATGGTATTGTCAGTGCCAGGCATTGAAGGATGTCAGCGCCTAGACTACACATTGGTGAAGCTGTGAGAGATAATTTTGCTAGTGGTAGAGCACTGTTTGAGCTGGGGGGGGGAACTGTCTTGTGGCCGGCGGTACAGGCACAGGGCCCCTCATATTACAACGGTGTGTCTGACGTTGGGTGCGCACCACCACCGCCAGAGACACTTTATTGTACTATGAGGGACCCAGTGGCAGTGCCGTCGACCAAAAGCGGCCACACCCACCTCTTCAGACAAACAGCACTCTCAAGGGTCCAAGCGCAAAGTGGCGATAGCACGGCCCCGTGTGGGGAGTTTGGCCATTTCGTGAGGTGGAAACATGTCGTATGCTGGACAATCAGGTGAAGAAAATTACGAGATTGGAAAAGTCATTCAGAATAGTCCACAGGCAAGACCTTTTCATAGGAAAGCTAGGTGTCAGCCGGGCAGGGTGGGGCAAAAGATTTTGAAATCCAGTTGTGGTTCATTTTAATGAAGGTTAGATCATCTACATTTTGGGTAGCCAGACGAGTCCTTTTTTCTGTTAGTATTGAACCTGCAGCACTGAATACTCTTTCTGATAGGACACTAGCTGCCGGGCAAGCAAGCTCCTGCAATGCATATTCTGCCAATTCTGGCCAGGTGTCTAATTTGGATGCCCAGTAATCAAATGGGAATGACGGTTGAGG
This sequence comes from Ranitomeya imitator, assembly GCF_032444005.1. Taxonomy (NCBI): domain Eukaryota; kingdom Metazoa; phylum Chordata; class Amphibia; order Anura; family Dendrobatidae; genus Ranitomeya; species Ranitomeya imitator. The sequence continues at coordinate 503,410,928 of NC_091283.1, read as the reverse complement.
GAGAACGTCGATAAGGGATGAAAAATAGTTTGTAACCATACTGGACAAATGTTGTCTCCTGTCACTTTGAATTGATGCTGCAGTACCTGTCCTGTCTGCGGTCATAGAAAAATCACTCCACAACCTGGTCAGAAAACCCCTCTGGCCAACGCCACTTCTGATTTCTGCCCCTCTAACACCTCTGGTCTGCTGGCCCCTGGAGCTCGTGTGAGAACGATCACGGGCGCTGTGTGCAGGGAATGCCAGAAGCAAACGGTCAACAAGAGTTGATTGTTTTGTTGCTAATATTAGTTCCAAGTTCTCATGTGGCATAATATTTTGCAATTTGCCTTTATAGCGAGGATCAAGGAGGCAGGCCAACCAGTAATCGTCATCGTTCATCATTTTTGTAATGCGTGTGTCCCTTTTGAGGATACGCAAGGCATAATCCGCCATGTGGGCCAAAGTTCCCGTTGTCAAATCTGCGGTTGTGCTTGGTTGAGGGGCAGTTGCAGGCAAATCTACGTCACTTGTGTCCCTCAAAAAACCAGAACCCGGCCTTGCCACGCCACCAATTTCCCGTGCCCCCGGGAAAGCTTCCTCATTAAAAATATACTCATCCCCATCATCCTCCTCATCCTCCACCTCCTCTTCGCCCGGTACCTCGTCATGTACACTGCCCTGACCAGACAATCGCTGACTGTCATCAAGGCTTTCCTCTTCCTCTGGTGCAGACGCCTGATCCTTTATGTGCGTCAAACTTTGCATCAGCAGACGCATTAGGGGGATGCTCATGCTTATTATGGCGTTGTCTGCACTAACCAGCCGTGTGCATTCCTCAAAACACTGAAGGACTTGACACATGTCTTGAATCTTCGACCACTGCACACCTGACAACTCCATGTCTGCCATCCTACTGCCTTCCCGTGTATGTGTATCCTCCCACAAAAACATAACAGCCCACCTCTGTTCGCACAGTCTCTGAAGCATGTGCAGTGTTGAGTTCCACCTTGTTGCAACGTCTATGATTAGGCGATGCTGGGGAAGGTTCAAAGAACGCTGATAGGTCTGCATACGGCTGGAGTGTACAGGCGAACGGCGGATATGTGCGCAAAGTCCACGCACTTTGAGGAGCAGGTCGGATAACCCCGGATAACTTTTCAGGAAGCACTGCACCACCAGGTTTAAGGTGTGAGCCAGGCAAGGAATGTGTTTCAGTTGGGAAAGGGAGATGGCAGCCATGAAATTCCTTCCGTTATCACTCACTACCTTGCCTGCCTCAAGATCTACAGTGCCCAGCCACGACTGCGTTTCTTGCTGCAAGAACTCGGACAGAACTTCCGCGGTGTGTCTATTGTCGCCCAAACACTTCATAGCCAATACAGCCTGCTGACGTATGCCAGTAGCTGCCCCATAATGGGAGACCTGGTGTGCAACAGTGGCAGGTGCGGATGGAGTGTTTGTGCGACTGCGGTCTGTGGACGAGCTCTTGCTTCTGCAGGAGGACGAGGAGGAGGAGGAGGAGGAGGGGGTGCGAACGGCTACAGACAACTGTTTACTAGACCGTGGGCTAGGCAGAACTGTCCCAAACTTGCTGTCCCCTGTGGACCCTGAATCCACCACATTTACCCAGTGTGCCGTGATGGACACGTAACGTCCCTGGCCATGCCTACTGGTCCATGCATCTGTTGTCAGGTGCACCTTTGTGCTCACAGATTGCCTGAGTGCATGGACGATGCGCTCTTTAACATGCTGGTGGAGGGCTGGGATGGCTTTTCTGGAAAAAAAGTGTCGACTGGGTAGCTCGTAGCGTGGTACAGCGTAGTCCATCAGGTCTTTGAAAGCTTCGCTTTCAACTAACCGGTAGGGCATCATCTCTAACGAGATTAGTCTAGCTATGTGGGCGTTCAAACCCTGTGTACGCGGATGCGAGGCTAAGTATTTCCTTTTTCTAACCATAGTCTCATGTAGGGTGAGCTGGACTGGAGAGATGGAGATCGTGGAACTAGCGGGGGTGCCGGTGGACATGGCAGACTGAGAGACGGTGGGAGATGGTATTGTTGCCGCCGGTGCCCTAGATGCAGTGTTTCCTACTACGAAACTGGTGATTCCCTGACCCTGACTGCTTTGGCCTGGCAAAGATACCTGCACAGATACAGCAGGTGGTGCGCTAAATGGTGGTCCTACACTGCCGGAAGGGATGTTGCGTTGATGACTAGCTTCATTGGCCGAGGGTGCAACAACCTTAAGGGACGTTTGGTAGTTAGTCCAAGCTTTCAAATGCATGGTGGTTAAATGTCTATGCATGCAACTAGTATTGAGACTTTTCAGATTCTGACCTCTGCTTAAGGAAGTAGAACATTTTTGACAGATGACTTTGCGCTGATCAATTGGATGTTGTTTAAAAAAATGCCAGACTGCACTCTTTCTAGCATCGGATACCTTTTCAGGCATTGCAGACTGAGCTTTAACCGGATGGCCACGCTGTCCTCCACCAGGTTTTGGCTTTGCCACGCGTTTTGGGCAAGATACGGGCCCGGCAGATGGAACCTGTGGCGATGTTGATGCCTGCTGCGGCCCCTCCTCCTCCTCTGCTTCAGAACTGCTGCCGCCTGCACCCTGTTCCCCCAATGGCTGCCAATCGGGGTCAAGAACTGGGTCATCTAATAACTCTTCTTGTACCTCCTGCGCAACTTCGTCTGTGTCACCGTGTCGTTCGGTGGTATAGCGTTCGTGATGGGGCAACATAGTCTCATCAGGGTCTGATTCTTGATCAGCACCCGGCGAGGGCAATGTTGTGGTCTGAGTCAAAGGACCAGCATAGTAGTCTGGCTGTGGCTGTGCGTCAGTGCACTCCATGTCAGATTCAATTTGTAATGGGCATGGACTGTTAACTGCTTCACTTTCTAAGCCAGGGACGGTATGTGTAAAGAGCTCCATGGAGTAACCCGTTGTGTCGCCTGCTGCATTCTTCTCTGTTGTTGTTTTTGCTGAAGAGGACAAGGAAGTGACTTGTCCCTGACCGTGAACATCCACTAACGACGCGCTGCTTTTACTTTTACCAGTTTCACGAGAGGAGGCAAAAGAGCTAGAGGCTGAGTCAGCAAGATAAGCCAAAACTTGCTCTTGCTGCTCCGGCTTTAAAAGCGGTTTTCCTAATCCCAGAAAAGGGAGCGTTCGAGGCCTTGTGTAGCCGGACGACGAACCTGGCTCCACAGCTCCAGACTTAGGTGCAATATTTTTTTCCCCACGACCACCTGATGCTCCACCACTACCACTACCCTCATTACCAGCTGACAATGAACGCCCCCGGCCACGACCTCTTCCACTAGACTTCCTCATTGTTTTAAAAACGTAACCAAACTAACGTTATTTGTTGCAGTCACACAACTTACACGGTGAGCTATAACTTCAGTATGATTTAGCTACCCCTTTACAGGTTGGTGAGACCACAGCGAAAATCAGGCCCAATGTTACACACTCTTTTTTTGGTGGCTGCAAATTAGAGAGATGCCCCACACGCAGGACTGTCACTGAAGCACAAATGTTAATATTAATGTCACACTATTATTTTTTTTTTATTTTTATTTTTTTCAGGAACACTTTAGAAACCCCCCCAAAAAAAAAAAATTGATTTTTGCAGGGAGAATTTAGAAAACAAATGTAACAAACTATATGCTTTCTATGGGCCACTGAGTGAGAGATGACGCACACAGGAATCAGGAGTGGCACACAAGCCCAGAGGCCAATATTTTTCTACCAATGATTGATGGAGTTATTTTCTCTGGTAGATTTTGGAACCCAAATCAAGGAAAAAAAATATAGGCTTTCTATGGACCACAATTGGAGAGAGAGAGAGAGAGAGAGATGGCACACCCAGGAGTCAAGACTGGCACACAAGCAGAAAGGCCAATATTAATCTCCCACTGTTTTTTTTTTTTTTTTTTTTTTTTTTCAGGGAGACTTTAGAAAAAAAAATAATAAAAAAAATATGATTTTATCAGGAAGAATTTAGAAACCAAATAAAATAAAATGATTTTTTCAGGGAGAATTTATAAAACAAATAAAAACAAAAATAGGCGTTCTATGGCCCACTGACTGAGAGATGACGCACACAGGAATCAGGAGTGGCACACAAGCCCAGAGGCCAATATTTTTCTACCAATGATTGATGGAGTTATTTTCTCTGGTAGATTTTGGAACCCAAATCAAGGAAAAAAAATATAGGCTTTCTATGGACCACAATTGGAGAGAGAGAGAGAGAGAGAGAGAGAGAGAGATGGCACACCCAGGAGTCAAGACTGGCACACAAGCAGAAAGGCCAATATTAATCTCCCACTGTTTTTTTTTTTTTTTTCAGGGAGACTTTAGAAAAAAAAATAATAAAAAAAATATGATTTTATCAGGAAGAATTTAGAAACCAAATAAAATAAAATGATTTTTTCAGGGAGAATTTATAAAACAAATAAAACCAAAAATAGGCGTTCTATGGCCCACTGACTGAGAGATGACGCACCCAGGAGTCAAGACTGGCACACAAGCAGAAAGGCCAATATTAATCTCCCACTGTTTTTTTTTTTTTTTTTTTTTTTTCAGGGAGACTTTAGAAAAAAAAATAATAAAAAAAATATGATTTTATCAGGAAGAATTTAGAAACCAAATAAAATAAAATGATTTTTTCAGGGAGAATTTAGAAAACAAATAAAACCAAAAATAGGCGTTCTATGGCCCACTGACTGAGAGAGAGAGAGAGATGGAACGCTTAGTACTGGCACACAAGCCCAAAGGGCAATATTAATCTCCCTTTTTTTTTCCAGGGAGAATTTCTAAAACCCCCCCCAAAAAAAAAATAGGCTTTCTATGGCCCACTATTTGTGAGAGAGATGGGACGCTCAGGACTGGCACAGATGGCACGCTCAGGACTGGCACAGAAGCCCAGAGGCCAATATTAATCTCCCTTTTTTTCTGGGAGAATTTATAAAACCAAAAAAATATTTAAATAGGCTTTCTATGGCCCACTATTTGTGAGAGAGATGGCACGCTCAGGACTGGCACAGATGGCACGCTCACAACTGGCACACAAGCCCAGAGGCCAATATTAATCTCCCTTTTTTCAGGGAAAATTTATAAAACCAAAAAAAAAATTAAATAGGCTTTCTATGGCCCACTATTTGTGAGAGAGATGGCACGCTCAGGACTGGCACAGATGGCACGCTCACAACTGGCACACAAGCCCAGAGGCCAATATTAATCTCCCTTTTTTCAGGGAAAATTTATAAAACCAAAAAAAAAATTAAATAGGCTTTCTATGGCCCACTATTTGTGAGAGAGATGGCACGCTCAGGACTGGCACAGATGGCACGCTCACAACTGGCACACAAGCCCAGAGGCCAATATTAATCTCCCTTTTTTTCAGGGAGAATTTATAAAACCAAAAAAAAAATTAAATAGGCTTTCTATGGCCCACTATTTGTGAGAGAGATGGCACGCTCAGGGCTGGCACAGATGGCACGCTCAGGACTGGCACACAAGCCCAGAGGCCAATATTAATCTCCCTTTTTTTCAGGGAGAATTTATAAAACCCCAAAAAAAATAAAATAGGCTTTCTATGGCCCACTATTTGTGAGAGAGATGGCACACTCAGGACTGGCACACAAGCCCAAAGGCCAATATTAATCTCCCACTGTATTTTTATCAGGGAGAATTTATACACCCCACAAAAAAAAATACAGAAAAATGAAAAGGCTTTCTATGGCCCACTATGTGAGAGAGATGGCACACACAGGGATGGCACTCTAGCAGAAATGCCAAATTGCCAATCTTAATCTCCCACCAAAAAAAAAAAAAAACAGGGAATGTCCTACAATTACTATCTCCCTGCCTGCAGTAATCTCAGCCAGGTATGGCAGGCAGCTACTATCTCCCTGCCTGCAGTAATCTCAGCCAGGTATGGCAGGCAGCAATAAGGAGTGGACTGATGCACAAATGAAATAAAAAGTGTGGACAAACAAAAAAGATAGCTGTGCAGAAAGGAAGGAACAAGAGGATTTGTGCTTTGAAAAAAGCAGTTGGTTTGCACAGCGGCGTACACACAGCAATGCAGCTATCAGGGAGCCTTCTAGGGCAGCCCAATGAGCTACAGCGCTGAGGGGAAAAAAAAAAAAAAAAAAACTTCCACTGTCCCTGCACACCGAGGGTGGTGTTGGACAGTGCAAATCGCTGCAGCACAAGCGGTTTTGTGGTTAATGGACCCTGCCTAACGCTATCCCTGCTTCTGACAAAGCGGCAGCAACCTCTCCCTAAGCTCAGATCAGCAGCAGTAAGATGGCGGTCGGCGGGAACGCCTCTTTATAGCCCCTGTGACGTCGCAGACAGCAAGCCAATCACTGCAATGCCCTTCTCTAAGATGGTGGGGACCAGGACCTATGTCATCACGCTGCCCACACTCTGCGTTTACCTTCATTGGCTGAGAAATGGCGCTTTTCGCGTCATTGAAACGCGACTTTGGCGCGAAAGTCGCGTACCGCATGGCCGACCCCGCACAGGGGTCGGATCGGGTTTCATGAAACCCCGACTTAGCCAAAAGTCGGCGACTTTTGAAAATGTTCGACCCGTTTCGCTCAACCCTACTCGCCATCATGCTTGCCGGGTTCTCCGCCACGCCCATGAGCTGTTCCCGCTGTCTCCTTTATGGGCGGTTCTCTCTTCTCCTTTTTCCACCATCTCAGAACAGTAGGCGGATTTTCCCGGCCGACGGCCATGTTCTGATCGCATAGAAACATTCACAGTGGGCGGGCATGATTTTTGCGCCTTTCAGTAACCTAGCCCATGATGGGAAGCTACGCCATTCCCTTTGGTACTGTTTCTGGGCACACAAGATCCAGTTTAACCCCTTTCTGACATCGGACGTACTATCCCGTCGAGGTGGGGTGGGCCCCCATGACCATGGACGGGATAGTACGTCCAGCGCGATCGGCGGCGCTCACGGGGGGAGCGCCGCCGATCGCGGCCGGGTGTCAGCTGCCTATCGCAGCTGACATCCGGCACTATGTGCCAGGAGTGGTCACAGACCACCCCCGGCACATTAACCCCTGGCACACCGCGATCAAAGATGATCGCGATGTGCCGGCTGTGCAGGGAAGCATCGCGCAGGGAGGGGGCTCCCTGCGGGCTTCCCTGAGCCCCCCGCAGCAACGCAATGTGATCGCGTTGCTGCAAGGGTCTTACCTCCCTCCCTGCCTGCTCGAGCCCCGGATCCAAGATGGCCACGGATCCGGGTCCTGCAGGGAGGGAAGTGGCTTCACAGAGCCTGCTCAGAGCAGGCACTGTGAAGCAGCCTGCACTGCTCTCAGATCGGTGATCTGACAGAATGCTGTGCAAACTGTCAGATCACCGATCTGTGATGTCCCCCCCTGGGACAAAGTAAAAAAGTAAAAAAATTTTTTTTCAAATGTGTAAAAAAAAATAAAAAAAATTATTCCAAAATAATGAAAAAAAAAAAATATTATTCCCATAAATACATTTCTTTATCTAAATAAAAAAAAAAAAAACAATAAAAGTACATATATTTAGTATCGCCGCGCCCGTAATGGCCCAACCTATAAAACTGGCCCACTAGTTAACCCCTTCAGTAAACACCGTAAGAAAAAAAAAAAAAAAAACGAGGCAAAAAACAACGCTTTATTATCATACCGCCGAACAAAAAGTGGAATAACACGCCATCAAAAAGACAGATATAAATAACCATGGTACCGCTGAAAACATCATCTTGTCCCGCAAAATAGGAGCCATGACACAGCATCATCAGCAAAAAAATAAAAAAGTTATAGTCCTGAGAATAAAGCGATGCAAAAATAATTATTTTTTCTATAAAATAGTTTTTATCGTATAAAAGCGCCAAAACACAAAAAAAATGATATAAATGAGGTGTCGCTGTAATCGTACTGACCCGAAGAATAAAACTGCTTTATCAATTTTACCAAACGCGGAACGGTATAAACGCCTCCCCCAAAAGAAATTCATGAATAGCTGGTTTTTGGTCATTCTGCCTCACAAAAATCGGAATAAAAAGCGATCAAAATATGTCACATGCCCGAAAATGTTACCAATAAAAACGACAACTCGTCCCGCAAAAAACAAGACCTCACATGACTCTGTGGACCAAAATATGGAAAAATTATAGCTCTCAAAATGTGGTAACACAAAAAATATTTTTTGCAATAAAAAGAGTCTTTCAGTGTGTGACGGCTGCCAATCATAAAAATCCGCTAAAAAACCCACTATAAAAGTAAATCAAACCCCCCTTCATCACCCCCTTAGTTAGGGAAAAATTAAAAAAATGTATTTATTTCCATTTTCCCATTAGGGTTAGGGCTAGGGTTAGGGCTAGGGTTAGGGCTAGGGTTAGGGCTACAGTTTGGGTTGGGGCTAAAGTTAGGGTTCAGGTTGGGGCTAAAGTTACAGTTAGGGTTTAGATTACATTTACTGTTGGGAATAGGGTTGGGATTAGGGTTAGGGGTGTGTCAGGGTTAGAGGTGTGGTTAGGGTTACTGTTGGGATTAGGGTTAGGGGTGTGTTTGGATTAGGGTTTCAGTTATAATTGTGGGGTTTCCACTGTTTAGGCACATCAGAGGCTCTCCAAACGCGACATGGCGTCCGATCTCAATTCCAGCCAATTCTGCGTTCAAAAAGTAAAACAGTGCTTCTTCCCTTCCGAGCTCTCCCGTGTGCTCAAACAGGGGTTTACCCCAACATATGGGGTATCAGCGTACTCAGAACAAATAGGACAACAACTTTTGGGGTCCAATTTCTCCTGTTACACTTGGGAAAATACAAAACTGGGGGCTAAAAAATAATTTTTGTGGGAAAAAAAAAAAGATTTTTTATTTTCACGGCTCTGCGTTATAAACTGTAGTGAAACACTTGGGGGTTCAAAGTTTTCACAACACATCTAGATTAGTTCCCTGGGGGGTCTAGTTTCCAATATGGGGTCACTTGTGGGAGGTTTCTACTGTTTAGGTACATTAGGGGCTCTGCAAATGCAATGTGACACCTGCAGACCATTCCATCTAAGTCATCATTCCAAATGGAGCTCCTTCCCTTCCGAGCCCTCCCATGCGCCCAAACAGTGGTTCCCCCCCACATATGGGGTATCAGCGCACTCAGGACAAATTGGACAACAAATTGTGTGGTCCAATTTCTCATGTTACCCTCGGGAAAATACAAAACTGGGTGTTATGTTTGCTAATGACAGGTGTTATAAAGGATATCCAGAAACACAGTGTGCATAGCGATCAGAGCGCACACAGTGATCTGACAAATACCCAAAAATACAAGAACGAGCTCTGAGACGTGGAAACTCTGTAGACTGCACACCTGATCCTATCCTAAACACAACTAAAAGCGGCTGTGGATTGCGCCTAACAACTACCTAGGCAACTCGGCACAGCCTAAGAAACTAGCTAGCCTGAAGATAGAAAAATAGGCCTGACTTGCCCCAGAGAAATTCCCCAAAGGAAAAGGCAGCCCCCCACATATAATGACTGTGAGTAAGATGAAAAGACAAAACGTAGGGATGAAATAGATTCAGCAAAGTGGGGCCCGATATTCTAGGACAGAGCGAGGACAGTAAAGCGAACTTTGCAGTCTACAAAAAACCCTAAAGCAAAACCACGCAAAGGGGGCAAAAAAAAACCCACCGTGCTGAACTAACGGCACGGCGGTACACCCTTGCGTCTCAGAGCTTCCAGCAAAACAAAAGACAAGCTGGACAGAAAAAAAGCAACAAAAAGCAAAAAGCACTTAGCTATACAGAGCAGCAGGTCACAGGAACAATCAGGAGAAGCTCAGATCCAACACTGAAACATTGACAAGGAGCAAGGATAGCAGCATCAGGCGGAGTCAAGTAATGAAGCAGTCAACGAGCTCACCAGAACACCTGAGGGAGGAAGCTCAGAAGCCGCAGCACCACCCGTGACCACAGGAGTGAACTCAGCCACAGAATTCACAACAACTGGGGCCTAAAAAATAATTTTTGTGGGAAAAAATTTTTGTTTTATTTTTACGGCTCTCCATTATAAACTTCTGTGAATCCCTTGGTGGGTCAAATCGCTCAGCACACATCTAGATAAGTTCCTAAGGGGGTCTACTTTCCAAAATGGTGTCACTTGTGGGGGGTTTCTACTGTTTAGGTACATTAGGGGCTCTGCAAACGCAATGTGACACCTGCAGACCATTCCATCTAAGTCTGCATTCAAATGGCACTCCTTCCCTTCCGAGCCCTCTCATGTGCCCAAACAGTGGTTCCCCCCACATATGGTGTATCATCGCACTCAGGACAAATTGGGCAACACATTTTGGGGTCCAATTTCTCCTGTTACCCTCGGGAAAATACAAAACTGGGGGCTAAAAAAATAATTTTTGTGGGAAAAAAATTTTGTTTTATTTTTACGGCTCTGCATTATAAACTTCTGTGAAGCACTTGGTGGGTCAAAGTGCTCACCACACCTCTAGATAAGTTCCTTAGGGGGTCTACTTTCCAAAATGGTGCCACTTGTGGGGGGTTTCAATGTTTAGGCACATCAGTGGCTCTTCAAACGCAACATGGCGTCCCATCTCAATTCCTGTCAATTTTGCATTGAAAAGTCAAATGGCGCTCCTTCCCTTCCGAGCTCTCCCATCCGCCCAAACAGTGGTTTACCCCCACATATGGGCTATCAGCGTACTCAGGACAAATTGTACAACAACTTTTGGGGTCCAATTTCTTCTCTTACCCTTGGGAAAATAAAAAATTGGGGGCGAAAATATAATTTTTGTGAAAAAATATGATTTTTTATTTTTACGGTTCTACATTATAAACTTCTGTGAAGCACTTGGTGGGTCAAAGTGCTCACCAAACCTCTAGATAAGTTCCTTAGGGGGTCTACTTTCCAAAATGGTGTCACTTGTGGGGGGTTTCAATGTTTAGGCACATCAGGGGCTCTCCAAACGAAACATGGCGTCCCATCTCAATTCCAGTCAATTTTGCATTGAAAAGTCAAATGGCACTCCTTCGCTTCCGAGCTCTGCCATGTGCCCAAACAGTGGTTTACCCCCACATGTGGGGTATTTGCGTACTCAGGACAAATTGTACAACAATGTTTGGGGTCCATTTTCTCCTGTTACCCTTGGTAAAATAAAACAAATTGGAGCTGAATTAAATTTTTTGTGAAAAAAAGTTAAATGTTCATTTTTATTTAAACATTCAAAAAATTCCTGTGAAGCACCAGAAGGGTTAATAAACTTCTTAAATATGGTTTTGAGCACCTTGAGGGGTGTAGTTTTTAGAATGGTGTCACACTTGGGTATTTTCTATCATATAGACCCCTCAAAATGACTTCAAATGAGATGTGGTCCCTAAAAAAAATGGTGTTGTAGAAATGAGAAATTGCTGGCCAACTTTTAACCCTTATAACTCCCTAACAAAAAAAATTTTGGTTCCAAAATTGTGCTGATGTAAAGTAGACATGTGGGAAATGTTACTTATTAAGTATTTTGTGTGACATATCTCTGTGATATAATTGCAGAAAAATTCAAAGTTGGAAAATTGCGAAATTTTCATAATTTTCGCCAAATTTCCATTTTTTTCACAAATAAACGCAGGTAATATCAACGAATTTTTACCATTGTCATGAAGTACAATATGTCACGAGAAAACAATGTCAGAATCACTGGGATCCGTTGAAGCGTTCCAGAGTTATAACCTCATAAAGGGACAGTGGTCAGAATTGTAAAAATTGGCCCGGTCTTTAACGTGCAAACCACCCTTGGGGGTAAAGGGGTTAAAGGGTGGTGAATCCTGCTCATGACGCCAAAATGGAGTACCCGCTAGGTATTTAGGTATATTTTAATTTATTTTTCAATTTATAAAATGACCAATAATATCACATACAGGGGACAAATACCACCGCACCATGACCAGACACCATATTAACACCACATAGTGACCTATAATACCACATACAAGGAACAGATACAGCCACACCATGTCGAGACCACATATTACCACCACAGTGACCAAATAATATCACATACAAGGGACAAATACCACTGCACCATGTCCAGACCACATATTACCACCACATAGTGACCTATAATACCACATAAAAGGAACATATACTGCCACACCATGTTCAGGCCACATATAACCACCACAGTGACTGAATAATATCACAAACAATGGACAAATACCACCGCACCATGTCCAGATTACATGTTATCACCACATGATGACCAATAATACCACATACAAGGAACAGATACCAACACACCATGACCAGACCACATATTACCACCAAATAGTGACTGAATACTAAAATACTGATCAGTAATAAAAAAACCCACGATACTAATATCACCATAAGTGCCAATATACACAGGAGATCTGTACTTAGTATGCAGTGTCTGTGTACAGGTAATACAGTGATCACTGATGACATTGTACACAAGACTGCTGTGTATAGTATACAGTGTATAGTATCAGTGTACAGGTTACACACTGACTCACCAGTGACGTCTCTAGATGAAGTCCTTCATCTTCGCTTTTCATCTTCATCCAGCACAGACTGCCATCACTTCTTCCAGCCAGGGCTTGTCTCTGCATGAAATAACACAGTTATCTACACCACCACTTGCAGAACACATTACTTATTTTTTTCCCAAATTCTAAACTACACCAGATGAAGAAAAAAAGGCGACAGTGTTGCTCTGCAAAGTAACAGGACCGCCTCCCTTATTTAAAACAGTATGCTCAAAAAATAAAATAACCACATCACTGCAGTAATAATATCCCCCATCCTGGCCCTCGTGTGTCTCATTCCTGGCTCCAGCCATATGTTCTCCCATCCTGCCCCATCAGTCCCATGATCCTGCCCCATCTGTCCCATGATCTTGCCCCATCTGCCCCATGATCCTTCCCCATGATTCTGCACCATGTGTCTCCATCCTGCCCCCTGATCCTGCACCATGTGTCTCCATCCTGCCCATGATCCTGCTTCATCTGTCTCCCTCCTGCCCCATGATTCTGCCCCATCTGTCTCCATCCTGCAGCATGTCTCCATCCTGTCCCCTGTGTCTCCATCCCGCCCCCTTTCCCCATTCTGCCCCCGTGTCTCCCATCCTGCCCCTTGTCTGCAATCTGCCCCATGTGAGCAGGTTGCCGGATGCAGTGACAGACAGGATTCAGAACAAGGGTTAACAATATTTAATGAACAGGGAATACTCCATGCAGGGAGGTAACTGGTTAAACGGGAATAAACAGTCTAATTGCAAAAGGATTTGCATAGTTCAAGAATAAAGAATCAGGTAACAGCAGTTCCGGTGAATACGGCTAACAAGTCAGTAGTCACTCAGACGATGAACTCAATAGCGCCGACAACAGCAGCTGCGGGGTCTTTTCTAGTGGACTCCTATAGACAACAATGCCTTCTGGCGGCAGCGGTTGGTCTCCAGTACCTTCTGCTGTCCCTAGTCCATTTGCTGCAGTGGCTGACCAGGGTGCAGGCCACAGTCCGGTACGAGCCCAACGTGGCTGGGCAAATAAACACTGGCAAAGTCAGGGCACAAGTCTCTGTCCCGTACCCGGTCACTCTTATGTGGCACGTGCACTGTATCCACGGATATGGAGCTTACAGCACCTTGCTCTCTGGTAGTCGCCGACCACACACTGCACATCTCTCTCTGGTCCCCGTTGCTGGTGGTGAGAGATGACGGACGCTGGCCTGCGTGATTCTGGTGCTCCCAGGATGGAGCACTCCTCTCTCTGGACTGCTGCAGGACACACAGCTCCTCTCTCTGGACTGCTGCAGGACACACGGCTCCTCTTCTGGCAGCGGTCCATCTCCAGACGGTGAGGCCTGTCGCAGTGCCGATTCTCGGTGGGGAGGGGGAGCAGAGCGCGCCGCCCTCCTTACTGTGCGCTTCCCTGGGTTTGCACCAATCTGCGCTGCTGCGCGCACTTTTTCTTTATGTACCCTGCCCCCCTCTGTCAGGAGGAAGGTCTGGCTTGCTAATGCTTCCCCCAGGCAACAAGGGACCCGCCTCGACAGTTCCAGCCCCGGCAAGCAGGTACCCACTATGCAGTCCTTCCCCTTACATCTACATTCTGCCCTTTGTCTACATTCTGCCCCCGTGTCTCCCATCCTGCCTCCGTGTCTCCCATCCTGCCTCCGTGTCTCCATTCTGCTCCATGTCTCCATTCTTCCTCCGGTGTCTCCCACCCTGCTCCCATGACTCCCATCCTGCCCCATGTCTGCATTCTGCCCCCGTGTCTCCATTTTGCCCGGTGTCTCCAATCCTGCCGTGTCTCTAATCCTGCCCCCGTGTCTGCAATCCTGCCCCTCATGTCTCCATTCTGCCCCCTTGTCTCCAATCCTGCCCCATGTCTCCAATCCTACCTCTCATGTCTCCAATCCTGCCCGTGCCTTCTGGCGGCAGCGGTTGGTCTCCAGTACCTTCTGCTGTCCCTAGTCCATTTGCTGCAGTGGCTGACCAGGGTGCAGGCCACAGTCCTGTACGAGCCCAACGTGGCTGGGCAAATAAACACTGGCAAAGTCAGGGCACAAGTCTCTGTCCCGTACCCGGTCACTCTTATGTGGCACGTGCACTGTATCCACGGATATGGAGCTTACAGCACCTTGCTCTCTGGTAGTCGCCGACCACACACTGCACATCTCTCTCTGGTCCCCGTTGCTGGTGGTGAGAGATGACGGACGCTGGCCTGCGTGATTCTGGTGCTCCCAGGATAGAGCAATCCTCTCTCTGGACTGCTGCAGGACACACAGCTCCTCTCTCTGGACTGCTGCAGGACACACGGCTCCTCTTCTGGCAGCGGTCCATCTCCAGACGGTGAGGCCTGTCGCAGTGCCGATTCTCGGTGGGGAGGGGGAGCAGAGCGCGCCGCCCTCCTTACTGTGCGCTTCCCTGGGTTTGCACCAATCTGCGCTGCTGCGCGCACTTTTTCTTTATGTACTCTGCCCCCCTCTGTCAGGAGGAAGGTCTGGCTTGCTAATGCTTCCCCCAGGCAACAGGGGACCCGCCTCGACAGTTCCAGCCCCGGCAAGCAGGTACCCACTATGCAGTCCTTCCCCTTACATCTACATTCTGCCCTTTGTCTACATTCTGCCCCCGTGTCTCCCATCCTGCCTCCGTGTCTCCATTCTGCTCCATGTCTCCATTCTTCCTCCGGTGTCTCCCACCCTGCTCCCATGACTCCCATCCTGCCCCATGTCTCCATTCTGCCCCTGTGTCTCCATTTTGCCCGGTGTCTCCAATCCTGCCGTGTCTCTAATCCTGCCCCCGTGTCTGCAATCCTGCCCCTCATGTCTCCATTCTGCCCCCTTGTCTCCAATCCTGCCCCATGTCTCCAATCCTACCTCTCATGTCTCCAATCCTGCCCGTGTCTCCAATCCTGCCCCCGTGTCTCCAGCCTGCCCCCTTGTCTCCATCCTGCCCCGTGTCTCCAATCCTGCCTCGTGTCTTCAATCCTGCTCCCGTGTCTCCATCCTGCCCCCGTGTTTCCATCCTGCCGTGCCTTCATCCTGCTCCTTGTCTCCAATCATGCCTCCATGTCTCCATTCTGCCGTGTCTCCAATCCTGCCCCTGTGTTGTCTCCAATCATGCCCCCATGTCTCAATTCTGCCCCGTGTCTCCATCCTGCTCCGTGTCTCCAATCTAGTCCCATGTCTCTATTCTGCCCCGTGTCTCCACTTCTGCCTCCCATGTCTCCAATCCTGCCCCCGTGTGTCCATCCTACCCCCATGTCTCCATTCTGCCCCGTGTCTCCAGCCTGCCCCCTTGTCTCCATCCTGCCCCGTGTCTCCAATCCTGCCTCGTGTCTCCAATCCTGCTCCCGTGTCTCCATCCTGCCCCCGTGTTTCCATCCTGCCGTGTCTCCATCCTGCTCCGTGTCTCCAATCATTCCCCCATGTCTCCATTCTGCCGTGTCTCCAATCCTGCTCCCCGTGTTGTCTCCAATCATGCCCCCCATGTCTCAATTCTGCCCCCATGTCTCCAATCTTGCCCCCCGTGTCTCCAATCCTGCCCTGTGTCTCCAATCCTGCACTCCGTCTCTCCATTCTTGCCCTCCGTGTCTCCATCCTGACCCCGTGTCTCCAATCCTGCCCCTGTGTCTCCAATCTTGCCCCTTGTTTCCAATCTGCCCCTTGTCTCCATTCTGCCCTCGTGTCTCCAATCCTGCCCCGCGTCTCCATCCTGCGCCGTGTCTTCATTCTGCCCCTCTGTGTCCATTCTGCCCCGTGTTACCCAGCCTGCCCCAGTGTCTCCAATGTTGCCCACTGTCTCCGTTCTGCCCCTTGTCTCCATTCTGCTCCTTGTCTCCCATCCTGCCTCCGTGTCTCCCATCCTACCCTGTGTCTCCCATCCTGCCCCCATGTCTCCATCCTGTGTCAATGCCGCTTTCAATAAAAATAAAAAAACTTCCACGCTCTTGTGGTGAAGTTTCCTCCAGGCGTTTCAAGCGCGCACTTGCCGGCGAATGACAATGACGTCATACGCTGGCGACGTGCACGCTGACATCAGCTGCCAGCCTCCAATTGGCTAGTGGCTTTAACTATTGCCGTGCGGGCCCTCATGGCAATAGAGTAACTGAACCTGCATCTCGGACGCAGGTTCAGTTACTGCACCGGCAGAATCCTGCCGCTGGGGCCCGATCAGCAGAAGAGATGGGACCCAATGCGGGACCCATATGCCAGTTAGGGCAGTAATTCCCTGTGGCAGCCCTGTCCACGAGACCTGGTGGCTGTGATGAGCAGTGACATCAGTAACTACACCACTAATCAGAATTGCTGAGCCCTCTGTATAATGGTCCCATATAGTGCACCACAGTATACTGGTGTCATATAGTGCCCCACAGTATATTGGCCCCATATAGTGACCCACAGTATAATGAACCCATATAATGCATCATACTATAATGTGTCCCACCTATTGCTCCACAGTATAATAGCCCCATATAATGCTCCACAGTATAATGCCCCCATATAGTGCCTCCCAGTATAATGGCCCCATATAGTGCACCACAGTATAATGGACCCATATAGTGCACCACAGTTTAATAAACTCATATAGTGCTCCACAATATAATGGCCCCATATAGTACCCTGCAGTATAATAGCCCCATATAGTGCACCCTTATATATGGCCCCCCATCCTTTTATATGGCCCCCATCCTGGTATATGGCCCTGATCTTGGTATATGGTCGCCATCCTGGTATGTGTCCCTATCCCCCCCATACAGGTATTTGGTCCCCATCCTGGTATATGATAGCCATCCTGGTATATGTCCTCATCCTGGTATATGTCCTCATCCTGGTATATGTCCTCATCCTGGTATATGGTCCCAATCCTGTTATATGGTTTCCGTCCTGGCAATTGTCCTCATCCTGGTATATGGCCCTCCATCCTGGTATATGGCACTTTATCCTGGTATATGGCTCCCATCCTGGTATATGGCCTCCATTTTGGTACATGGCACCCTTCGTGGTATATAGCACCCGTCCTGGTATTTCGCCCCCATCTTGGTATATGCCCCCATCTTTGTATGCGGTCGCCATGCTGGTATATGGCCTTTGTCCTGGTATGTGTCCTCATCCTGGAATATGGCCCCCATCCTGGTATATGTCCCCATAGTGATATATGCCCCCATCCTGGTATATGGCTCTCCATCCTGGTGTATGGCCCTTTATCCTGGTATATGGCCCTCATCCTGGTAATGGCCTCCATGCTGACATAAGGCACTCATTCTGGTATATGGCACTCATCCTGGTATATGGATCTCATCCTGGTATACGGATCTCATCCTGGAATATGGCCCTCATCCTGCTATATGCCCCCATCCTGGTATATGACCCTCCATCCTGGTATATGGCCCTTTATCCTGGTATATGCTCCCCCATCCTGGTAATAGCCTCCATGCTTGTATAAGGCACCCATCCTGGTGTAACACCCCTTTAGGGCTACCACGGTACACTGGGTGTTATGGGGGGGTCTCACCTCTCCAGGGCGCAGTGCCTCCACCCGAATCTTGATTGGAGTTCTCTCTCTGGGACTGCAGAAGGGCTAGTATCTTCTGCCAGGGGCTGATTCGGGAAACCCCTGCCACTCTCAGTACACACTCACAGGGATCAGAAGTAAAACAGTTTAACAGGTTTATTGCTATGCAGCATAAATTAGATGGATTTAAAAGAATAACATGAAATACAAATAACTGTGCTCTGTCAAGGTCATATACACATCTCACTCTAATTCTACTTCAACCCTGCAAGTATAACGTAGTAGGGTTTTTTGTTTGTTTCTTCTAGTTTAACTCAGTCCAAACGTTGGGGCCCAGTTGCCGCGGATGCAGGCGCGCAAATTAAAACAGTTGGTGCACTTAGACGAATAGTCTGAGCTGTAATGTACTCACTGTAAATAACGCTGGTAGGACCACAAGTCTCAGAAAGTCACTCACGGCACGTCTCTAACGGTCGGATGGTTCTCTGGACACCAGCTGGGGGCGGCCGGATTCAGTCCTTTATACGGTGGGAGTGCAGGCAGAAATCTCCAAGTTTTTGATGCAACTTGCTCCAGAGGGTAACACAAAGTCGCACTCTCTCCAGCAACACAAGTATATCCGGGAGGACAGCAACCCTGCAGCATGGGGCCAGGCAAGTCCCCCGTGCTCCGTCTCTCCCAACAAGATACCACGCTCTTTTCTTCCTGTGTATTCTCAGTTTCACTTTCTCCCCAGCTCCTGCCTCCAAGTCCCTCCTCCTCCAATCCAAGCTGTGTCATCTCACTCAAACAAGGATCCCTGGGAATTGTAGTCCAGGGGTCCTTGGGAATTGTAGTCCACTGCAGCTCAGAGGAAAATCTGCTAATGTCTGTAGGTCCTGGTATAACAGCAGCTGCAAAGCTCTTCTTAGGCTACGTTCACATTGGCGTTCCGCCAATGTGCGTCGCTGTTGCGCCGGCGACGCAGCGGCGACGCAGCGGCGACGCGCCCCTATGTTTAGCATAGGGGACGCGTGCGTTTTTAGGGTGGCGTTTTTCGACACTTGCGTCGTTTCCGACGCTAGCGTCGGACGCAAGAAAATGCAACAAGTTGCATTTTCTGTGCGTCCGATATTGGTTTTTGCGCGCGTTTTTTCGTGCGTCGCGCGTTGCGTCGCCGACGCAGGGCGGCGCAACGCTAGTGTGAACGTAGCCTTAGTGTCTGTAAATCCCAGTATACCAGTAGCTGCCCTAACAGTTCCCAGTGCAGGTGTTACACTGGTATATGGCACTCATCCTGGTGTACTGATTTCATCCTGGTATACGGATCTCATCCTGGAATTTGGCCCTCATCCTGCTTCATGACCCCATCCTGGTATATGGCCCACATCCTGGTATATGGCCCCATCCTAGTATATGGCTCCCATCCAGGTATATGGTTCCCATCCTGGTCTCCATACTGGTCGCCGGGAAGGTGATACAGAACCACCTGGATAGAAGGTTTTTCCACCAACATATAAGAGGATTCTTTACTGTTAGGGCAGTGAGAATCTGGAATTGCTTGCCTGAGGAGGTGGTGATGGCGAACTCAGTCGAGGGGTTCAAGAGAGGCCTGGATGTCTTCCTGGAGCAGAACAATATTGTATCATACAATTATTAGGTTCTGTAGAAGGACGTAGATCTGGGGATTTATTATGATGGAATATAGGCTGAACTGGATGGACAAATGTCTTTTTTCGGCCTTACTAACTATGTTACTATGTTACTATGTTACCTGCTGTGATTTTCTTCTTGAACAGCTCTCTGCTGCCCCCTATCATCCAGACAAATACATGATTGGCCAACGACTAACAGAGGAGGCCACAGGCTGTCACCACTACTAGGCTGGTTATCAGGAAACTAACAGTGAGCATATGGTATGTACACCTCCGGATTCCAAAACATTGAATATATGTACAGATGTGCTCAAAAGTTGACATACCACGGCAGAATCATTGCTTTCTTAGCTTTTTTTCAGAGAATTTGAATCAAAACACCAAAACTTTTCCCCCACTAATGGTTAGAGGTTGGATGAAGCCATTTATTGTCAAACCACTGTTTTCTCTTTTTAAATCATAATGACAACCCAAAATATCCAAATGACCCTGATCAAAAGTTTACATACCCCATTTCTTAATACCTTGTATTGCCCCCTCTAACATCAATGACAGCTTGAAGTCTTTTGTGGTAGTTATGGATGAGGTTCTTTATTTTCTCAGATGGTAAAGCTGCCCACTCTTGGCAAAAAGCCTCCAGTTCCTGTAAATTCCTGGGCTGTCTAGCATGAACTGCCGCTAGGGATCTCCCCAGAGTGGCTTAATGATATTGAGGTCAGGAGACTGAGATGGCCACTCCAGAACCTTCACTTTATTCTGCTGTAGCCAAAGACAGGTCGACTTGGCCTTGTGTTTTGGATCGTTGTCATGTTGGAACATCCAAGTACATCCCATGCGAAGCTTCTGGGCCGATGATTGCAAATTGTTTTTTAAATTTTTGAAAAAGTTTTTGTGTTATCATTCATATTCTCTGAAAAAAGGCCAAGAAAGCAAAAGTTCTGCTGGGGTATGTAAACTTTTGAGCACAACTGTATATGCCCCTGTATGGTCACTGCTAACTCCACGATATCCACAGAAACATTATTTGCTGCCATCACCAATTGTTTTTTTAGACACATGTTGACTTATAAATCACGACATATTCCCTTTACCAAAGGTAAGGAGATACTGAGAGTTGTTATCAGTCATAATCAGGCTATGGACCATACAAGAACCACGTACGATGAAAATCACAAATATAATAATAATAATAATTTTTATTTATATAGCGCCAACATATTCCGCAGCGCTTTACAAATTATAGAGGGGACTTGTACAGACAATAGACATTACAGCATAACAGAAATACAGTTCAAAACAGATACCAGGAGGAATGAGGGCCCTGCTCTCAAGCTTACAAACTATGAGGAAAAGGGGAGACACGAGAGGTGGATGGTAACAATTGCTTTAGTTATTCGGACCGGCCATAGTGTAAGGCTCGGGTGTTCATGTAAAGCTGCATGAACCAGTTATCAGCCTAAGTATGTAGCAGTACAGACACAGAGGGCTATTAACTGCATAAAGTGAATGAGAACATGATGCGAGGAACCTGATTGCCTATTTAAAAAAAATAAATAAATAAAAACAATAGGCCACACAGGGATCGTTAGGTTAATAGATTGAGGCGGTAGGCCAGTCTGAACAAATGAGTTTTTAGGGTACGCTTAAAACTGTGGGGATTGGGGATTAATCGTATTAACCTAGGTAGTGCATTCCAAAGAATCGGCGTAGCACGTGTAAAGTCTTGGAGACGGGAGTGGGAGGTTCTGATTATTGAGGATGCTAGCCTGAGGTCATTAGCGGAGCGGAGGGCACGGGTAGGGTGGTAGACTGAGACCAGAGAGGAGATGTAGGGTGGTGCCGAGCCATGGAGTGCTTTGTGGATGAGGGTAGTAGTTTTGTACTGGATTCTGGAGTGGATGGGTAGCCAGTGTAATGACTGGCACAGGGTAGAGGCATCGGTGTAACGGTTGGCAAAAAAAAATTACATCCAGGTACCTTATAGATGATGTTGTTTCTGATTGAAGTCATTCTCTTTCTTTTCTTCATCTTATTCGCTATGATGACTTTTCACAGCAACAGCTTGTCACTGCAGGCTTCCATCTTTGGTCTTGTGCAGCACATCCCCACATGATAGCCTTAAAATAGCAGTGGCATTATAATGCTACTGAATAAAAAATATCTGTCCTATGCTGAGTCCTTGAATAACTAATTGCTCCTCCCTATATTTCCTGCACAAAATATGACCTACACACTGTTCCGCTTATGGCACATGCCCTCCCCACTGCCCTCTCCTTTCCATACCAGCCCCCTTTTCACACTGTCCTCTTACACTGTGTCCCCCCTATATGGCCCAGTCTCTATACTGTGCCCCCTCATCACATTCCCCCTCTGTGGCATACTATCCCCTCCTGGCTGTGCATTTACACTGTCCTCCCATGCTACTCCCTCCACACTACTCAGTCTCTATTCTGTGCCCATTCACACTTTTCTCCCCTCCACACTGCCATACTGTGTCTGCACCCAACTTCTCCCTTGCTCCCCATACTGAGTCTGCAGACATTTACCCCCTTTGCTCCTCATACTGTATCTGCACCCAACCTACTCAATCTGTGTCCACACCAATCCCCCACTTCCCATATTGTGTCTGCACTGATCCCCCCTCATACTGTTTCCTCATACATTCGTCCCTTGCTCCTCATTCTGTATTCGCACCCATCCCCCACTCACCATACTGAGTCTGAACCCATCACCCCCTCATACTGTTTCCTCATACATGCCCCATCTCCTCCTTTGCTCCTCTTACTGTGCCTTAAATATTTCTCCTGCTCCCCATATTGTGTCCACACCTATTGCTTCCTTGCCCCTGAACTGCGTCTTCAAATGTTCCCCACTCCTGTTACACTAAATCAGTTCTTCAGCACTTACCACCAATGTTTCCTTGCCGACAAGTGCTGTAAGCAGCGTGATCACATGACCTGATATGCTGTTCACGTCTCCCTGATCAGGCAGTCAGATCTTTAATTGCACTCTCGTCTGACAGACGTATGTATGGGCCCTTGTAGCATTCTAAATGCCAAAAAGACATGTTTGTTTAATGATGTTGCAGCCTCTGTGGCCTTTCAGAAAAGATGTGTATATACTGACAGGCCAGGTGACACTTGGATTGCACACAGGAGGTGTCATAATCCGTTCCAGGGTTTATTCCTGTCTGCCCTTTTTCCGGGCGGATCATGTCAAGGGTTAACTTTGCTCTGCCTCATTCTGGGTTCAGGTTTGCTATTTAGCTCCCATGAATCTTGCTGGCAGTGTGAGCTATAGTTCTGCCTTTGGTGTGTGAACCTACAGTATGTTCCTCATCCTGGTATATATGTTCTCCATCCTGGGCTCATTCTGGTATACATATACCCCTTCCTGGGTATGTCCCCAATCCTGGGACCCATCGTGGCTTATATGTTTCCCATTCTGGTATATATGTTCCCCTTCTTGGTTTATATGTCTCCCATCCTAGTATATACTGTATGTCTCTTGTCCTAGTATATATGTTCCCCAACCTGGTATATATGTCTCTCGTCCTAGTATATATGTTCCCCATCCTGGTATATATGTCTCTCGTCCTAGTATATATGTTCCCCATCCTGGTATATATGTCTCTCGTCCTAGTATATATGTTCCCCATCCTGGTATATATGTCTATCGTCCTAGTATATATGTTCCCCATCCTGGTATATATGTCTCTCGTCCTAGTATATATGTTCCCCATCCTGGTATATATGTCTCTCGTCCTAGTATATATGTTCCCCATCCTGGTATATATGTCTCTCGTCCTAGTATATATGTTCCCCATCCTGGTATATATGTCTCTCGTCCTAGTATATATGTTCCCCATCCTGGTATATATGTCTCTCGTCCTAGTATATATGTTCCCCATCCTGGTATATATGTCTCTCGTCCTAGTATATATGTTCCCCATCCTGGTATATATGTCTCTCGTCCTAGTATATACGGTATGTTCCCCATCCTGGTATGTATGTCTCTTGTCCTGGTATGTACATTCCCCATCCTGTTATATACAGTGGGGGAAAAAAAAGTATTTAGTCAGCCACTAATTGTGCAAGTTCTCCCACTTAAAAAGATGACAGAGGCCTGAAATTAACATCATAGGTAGACCACAACTATGAGAGTCAAAATGAGAAAAATCACCTTTTCTGATTTGCCAAGATTTATTTAGCAAATTATGGTGCAAAATAAGTATTTAGTCATTTGGTGTCCTCTTCTGTAGCCGGCGCAGAAGCCCGCTGCTGACATTGGGGTGCATGCTATGGCAATGCATGACATCACTGCCATGTGACAAAAACATCAGCTGCCAGCCTCTGATTGGCCGGCGGCATGTATTGCAGCGCAGGGAGCCGGAGAAGCTTCAGGGAGTCAATGGCTTCATGTTCCACCAATGGATTCACCGCTACCTACATCCTGAAGATGCAGATAATGTTTAAATTGCCGTTGAATTTTGCGGGATGCCGCTGTTTGTAGCCCATTGGTTTGTGTACACTGTATGCTTACTGGTGGCCAAATACAGCTTACTGTAGCCTCCAAAGTGATTTAAAATGGTTAGGTAATGGCAGGTTAAGTTATTTTATGCTTTGCTTATTCAGCTTCTTCTCTGAATCTTCCTGATGTTCCCACAAGTAAGCATAGTGTGAGTGAGTCTTTATGAGTGTACATGCTGTATTTGTGAGTACATGCAACCTTGACAGTGTCCATGTGAGTGTTAGTGACTGTAATACATGCTCCTGGCTGTCTATATGGTAGTATGGCAGTATGCCACAGCTGCCAACTCTTAGAGATTTCAAGGTTGACCAAAGGGACAGGACCATTTTTGGGGAAATGTTAGGTTGCCACTTAAAGGGATTTTCCAATGAAAAAAGTCATCACCCATCATGTGGACAGGTGGTCACTTGTTGATTGGTGGGTGACCGCTGGAACTCACAGCAATCTGCAGAATGGGGAATTTTTATCCCCAAAAGGGGAACTTTTATCCCTGTTACAAAATAGAGCAGAAAGTCAAATGTCTAATCGCCTTCCATTTATTCTCCATTGTGGCTGCTGTAAAAAGCTGAGTTCAGCACTCGGCAGCCCCATAGGGAATGAATGTGCATAAAAGTTCCATGTTCTGCCTATCAGTGCAGGTTTGAACAACAGTCTGACTGACACCGATCAGCAAGTTATAACCTATCTGGTGAATAAGTAATAACTTTTTTACCGGATAACCCCTTAAATGCCGTCACTCGGCAGAGATGTTGATGACTTTGGGATGCCTACACTCTCAGACCCTGATAGCCCTATTTTGGTCAGACCAGTGATTGCAACACAAAAAAAATCCCGAGAATGTAAGAAAACTGGACTGATTAAATACTACTATTCTGAAAATCACTTTATGAAGGGAATGGCAAAGAATTTCCCTTGCTCACAATTCCCTGCAGCCACCACTAGGGGGACCTCATTGCATAGAATTTCCAACAGTTCACATTGAGCTGACAAGTAGCTATAAAAATCCATAGCAGTGAGCTCCACTAGTGGGTGGCTACAGGCAGAGAGGATTATTAACTATGTGGAGGAAAGATGAAATATTGAACATGCAAAAGGGAAGATATTACTTATTTGCTTGGACATTATTTGCAAGGACATTGTCTATGTAAAGGGTGGGGAACATCAGGCCAACATTGACCCTCGATGACCTTTTATCTGGCTCTAGGGCAGCTTCCTGGTAGCTGTAGCTGTATTTTGACAGCCACCAGCCCTATAATTTCTCCTTGCTGGGTGAGCACGGCCACGCAGTGTTCACTACTGAATGCTGAGGCACGTGCAGTGAAAGATTACATCCCGACCCCAGTGCCAGCATCAGGACGCACGTTGAGGGCGGAGTTAGTTCGCGATTTGTGTGGCCCCCAAAGGATGGTATAAATATCCAAATGGCCCTTGGCAGAAATAAGGTACGTCAC
Organism: Ranitomeya imitator; assembly: GCF_032444005.1. Classification (NCBI taxonomy): domain Eukaryota; kingdom Metazoa; phylum Chordata; class Amphibia; order Anura; family Dendrobatidae; genus Ranitomeya; species Ranitomeya imitator. Next base: position 503,385,286 of record NC_091283.1, on the reverse strand, counting down.
CTGCGGTTTACGTGATATTGATCTCTCGTGATCATTTGAATCCTTTCCCACACACAACGCACAATCATCACATTGAACCAAATGATCCCACTATGTGAACATACGATAAGAATGAAATCTTAATGCAGCATGAAATTATTTATTTATCTCACGATTAACATTTATTAACAAATTCTAAGCATCATAAATACACAACGTCCGAAAAATAAATGTGTACAATATAATGACACTCTTATACTTAGTATAAACAATATATAGGACTTACTAAGACTTTCTGATAAGGGTGAGGTACTGTAATTAGGAAGTGATTATCTGGAAACACAAAGATATAGGAAACCTTCCAATATTCAGACCTTCATGTCAACAGGAGATTGCAAATCTAGCTTTGTTATGGGGCACCCCGAGCTAGGGGCCAGACAGCAGCACGCTTTCATCATGATGTAGTAGAGACACAATGTAAGAACTGTTCTTGATACGTGGCTTGAAAGTGGGCAAATAAACTTGTGTTGCTCACAGAACACTTTTCCAAATGCACATGGTGTCAGTTCTTGTCATTAGAGAGAGTTTTTTTTTAAATCAGAACTGTTTATTCTTTTGAAACTGTTTTACCAAATTGGTGAGGACCTCCAGCCCCTCCACAAGTCCATCCCCATTGGCAGCACAGCAACCTTGGACGTGCCACTGGTGTTCTTTCATCTTCATCAGTCCCAATTTCTCTGCTAGCTCCATAGGCTTTTGGGCACCAGGTAGATCTTGCTTATTGGCCATCACCACGAAGGGGACGCCTCTCATTTCATCACTTTCCAGGATGGCGATGAGCTCTGCTCTGGCCTCCCTAAACCTCTCGGGATCGGCACTGTCCACCACAAAAACCAGACCATCTGTGTTCATAAAGTAGTGTTTCCACAGGGCTCTGATCCTGTCCTGACCTCCCACGTCCCACACGGTGAAGGTGACGTTACGGATGGGTTCCACAGTTTCGACATTGAATCCAATGGTGGGGATTGTAGTGACAGTCTCATTCAGCTTCAGTTTATATAGTAGAGTTGTCTTTCCAGCAGCATCAAGACCCAGTAGCAAGATCCGGGCTTTGGTTCCAGAGAAGTTCAGAAGAGTTTGGTAGAGGTTGCTCAGAAGACCACCCATATCTGCTGCAAATGTTCCTCCCTGTAAGGATCTCTTGCGTCTGGAGTAGGTAGCTGTTCATGCTTCCTGAAATATCTCCTGCTATATATACACTGCTGGTCAATCCCATGTTACCTAGCAATTATTAACGCTCTTGAGGAATTTCCTGCTTGCTCTGTCACTCTGTGCCTTGTTGGAGCTTTTCACTACAACCAGCAGTTACACGGTCAGCAGTGAGAGAATTCCTGGAAGTGACATCACTGAATGGCTCGTAAGGTCCCAGCAGATAATACTGTACTAACCCAATGCTAATACGGCTGCACCTCATATAATACATATATAATACTGGTGTTCTAAGAGAAGTAAAAATCCCACGCTATGAATGTTTAAAATACAAATATCTTAACCCCTTGAGGGTATGTGCACATGGAAAATTCTCTGCGAATTACTGATGCAGTGTTGTGGCATGAAAAAGAGGTTTAAATGGGTGTTCCAATAATGACAACTGGGTTGATAAGTGTCTGATTACTTGTGGTCTAATCCCTTTATGACAGAGACAATTTTTGCTTCTTCACTTTTTAATAGATACGTTTTGCAGGATAAGTTGTACAGGTAAAAAAAATCCAACAACATGTCGCCGTGGGTAAGACTATATAGCCATGAAATTTTGGTGAAAACAAAAGAATGCATGGTTAAAGAGAAGAAGAGAGGAAAAAAGGGAGGAGGACATAGGAAGGACTCGAACAATATAAGAGTCTGAGATGGCGAACCTAAATTTTCCTTGTCATAATTTTAAGGGGATGGAGAAGAACAAGTGCAGGATTTAGATGAAATGTAAGATCAGTGATCTTAAGTATCACTTGATCCCAAAAAGGAGTAAGAAGTCTGCATGACCCAAAAATATGCAGCAAGTCACCCTCTTCAACTCCACATCTCAACGGCTAGGAAGATAGAGGGCAAGCCTGTTGGGACGCTATACCTCCAAGAGAGCAGCTTATAGCCAGTTTCTTGAAAGCAAAAGCAGATAGATGATTTGTGCATCAGAGTAAAGGTACCGTCACACTGAACGATATCGCTAGCGATCCGTGACGTTGCAGCGTCCTGGCTAGCGATATCGTTGAGTTTGACAGGCAGCAGCGATCAGGATCCTGCTGTGCCATCGTTGGTCGCTGCAGAAAGTCCAGAACTTTATTTAATCGCTGGACTCCCTGCAGACATCGCTGAATCGGCGTGTGTGACGCCGATTCAGCGATGTCTTCACTGGTAACCAGGGTAAACATCAGGTTACTAAGCACAGGGCCACGCTTAGTAACCCGATGCTTACCCTGGTTACCAGCGTAAAAGTAAAAAAAAAAAAACACTACATACTTACATTCCGGTGTCTGTCCCCGGCGCTGTGCTTCTCTGCACTGTGAGCGCCGGCGAGCCGGAAAGCAGAGCTTACACAGTGCAGAGGAAAGCACAGCGCCAGAGGACAGACAGCGGAAGGTAAGTATGTAGTGTTTGTTTTTGTTTACTTTTACGCTGGTAACCAGGGTAAACATCGGGTTACTAAGCGCGGCCCTGCGCTTAGTAACCCGATGTTTATCCTGGTTACCAGGGAACCGGCATCGTTGGTCGCTGGAGAGCTGTCTGGTGTGACAGCTCTCCAGCGACCAAACAGCGACGCTGCAGCGATCGACATCGTTGTCGGTATCGCTGCAGCGTCGCTTAGTGTGACGGTACCTTAGAAGATAAATCTCCACTGCTCTCTCGAAAGATTGAGCCCGAAGTTGACCTCCCATTGCATCCCATGCAGGATGGCACCATTGAAGCTCTAAAAAACTATAGGGAGAAAAATACTTTATCTAAAAAACTAATTAAAGCTGCCAAAAAGGAAACAGAGAAGCACATTGCTAAGGAGAGTAAAACTAATCCCAAACTGTTCTTCAACTATATCAATAGTAAAAGAATAAAAACTGAAAATGTAGGCCCCTTAAAAAATAGTGAGGAAAGAATGGTTGTAGATGACGAGGAAAAAGCTAACATATTAAACACCTTCTTCTCCACGGTATTCACGGTGGAAAATGAAATGCTAGGTGAAATCCCAAGAAACAATGAAAACCCTATATTAAGGGTCACCAATCTAACCCAAGAAGAGGTGCGAAACCGGCTAAATAAGATTAAAATAGATAAATCTCCGGGTCCGGATGGCATACACCCACGAGTACTAAGAGAACTAAGTAATGTAATAGATAAACCATTATTTCTTATTTTTAGTGACTCTATAGCGACAGGGTCTGTTCCGCAGGACTGGCGCATAGCAAATGTGGTGCCAATATTCAAAAAGGGCTCTAAAAGTGAACCTGGAAATTATAGGCCAGTAAGTCTAACCTCTATTGTTGGTAAAATATTTGAAGGGTTTCTGAGGGATGTTATTCTGGATTATCTCAATGAGAATAACTGTTTAACTCCATATCAGCATGGGTTTATGAGAAATCGCTCCTGTCAAACCAATCTAATCAGTTTTTATGAAGAGGTAAGCTATAGGCTGGACCACGGTGAGTCATTGGACGTGGTATATCTCGATTTTTCCAAAGCGTTTGATACCGTGCCGCACAAGAGGTTGGTACACAAAATGAGAATGCTTGGTCTGGGGGAAAATGTGTGTAAATGGGTTAGTAACTGGCTTAGTGATAGAAAGCAGAGGGTGGTTATAAATGGTATAGTCTCTAACTGGGTCGCTGTGACCAGTGGGGTACCGCAGGGGTCAGTATTGGGACCTGTTCTCTTCAACATATTCATTAATGATCTGGTAGAAGGTTTACACAGTAAAATATCGATATTTGCAGATGATACAAAACTATGTAAAGCAGTTAATACAAGAGAAGATAGTATTCTGCTACAGATGGATCTGGATAAGTTGGAAACTTGGGCTGAAAGGTGGCAGATGAGGTTTAACAATGATAAATGTAAGGTTATACACATGGGAAGAGGGAATCAATATCACCATTACACACTGAACGGGAAACCACTGGGTAAATCTGACAGGGAGAAGGACTTGGGGATCCTAGTTAATGATAAACTTACCTGGAGCAGCCAGTGCCAGGCAGCAGCTGCCAAGGCAAACAGGATCATGGGGTGCATTAAAAGAGGTCTGGATACACATGATGAGAGCATTATACTGCCTCTGTACAAATCCCTAGTTAGACCGCACATGGAGTACTGTGTCCAGTTTTGGGCACCGGTGCTCAGGAAGGATATAATGGAACTAGAGAGAGTACAAAGGAGGGCAACAAAATTAATAAAGGGGATGGGAGAACTACAATACCCAGATAGATTAGCGAAATTAGGATTATTTAGTCTAGAAAAAAGACGACTGAGGGGCGATCTAATAACCATGTATAAGTATATAAGGGGACAATACAAATATCTCGCTGAGGATCTGTTTATACCAAGGAAGGTGACGGGCACAAGGGGGCATTCTTTGCGTCTGGAGGAGAGAAGGTTTTTCCACCAACATAGAAGAGGATTCTTTACTGTTAGGGCAGGAGAATCTGGAATTGCTTGCCTGAGGAGGTGGTGATGGCGAACTCAGTCGAGGGGTTCAAGAGAGGCCTGGATGTCTTCCTGGAGCAGAACAATATTGTATCATACAATTATTAGGTTCTGTAGAAGGACGTAGATCTGGGGATTTATTATGATGGAATATAGGCTGAACTGGATGGACAAATGTCTTTTTTCGGCCTTACTAACTATGTTACTATGTTACTATGTTACATTCAGTCTGAAATTAGGAGGCAGGTTGGTTTGGGGGATCGATGAGTAAAGAGAATGAAAAAGGATAAGGAGTGTCTTAATGATCCCACAACTGCACAAGCAGCTTCACAAGGTGTCATGTCCCTATTATTATAAACAGATCTGGTTGATAAGGATTTAAAAAAGTGAGTTAGTTGGCCAACTCTACATTCTACCTGAGGAGATAGATTGGAGATGCCAAATAGACAGGGGCTGACTGGCAAATTTTGGCCTGGAGGGCAAGCACACAGCAGTGGCCCATGAGTAGCGGCTCATCCTTAAAGGGGTTGTCGGATCTTATGCTACATGTCTACAGTCACTATGTGTGAATCCTCATATCGTGCTCACTGTGCGCTGTGAAGATTCTCTGGTGCCGGCAACAGGTGGTCTTGTGACCACAATCATGCAATATATATATTCCCAGCCACATTTCGACTAGACTGTTTTGGGCCTTGTTCAATACAGTTGCATTCGCCATGCAAGTCTAGTCGGCATGTGACCGCATGTATGCAAATCACAAACTTGCAGCCAGACACCCACCGAATAACCACAGCACTGCGAGCAATGTGAGATACACAAGTCTGCAGTCACATAGAATGACACACATAGAATGTCATATAGAATGATGCACCAATGATACACACACGCACAGCCCCACTGTATAATGACAGACACACGCACAGCCCCACTGTATGACACACATGCACAGCCTCACTGCATAATTACACACACGCACAGCCCCACTGTATTATGACACACGCACGCACGCACGCACAGCCCCACTGTATAATGACACACACGCACAGCCCCACTGTGTAATGACACACACTTACAGCCCCACGCGCAGAGCCCCACTGTATAATGACACACACGCACAGCCCCACTGTATAATGACACACACGCACAGCCCCACTGTATAATGACATACGCACGCACAGCCCTACTGTATAATGACAGGCACACACGCACAGCCCCACTGTATAATGACAGGCCCACATGCACAGCCCCACTGTATAATGACACACACGCACAGCCCCACTGTATAATGACAGGAACACACGCACAGCCCCACTGTATAATGACACACACGCACAGCCCCACTGTATAATGACAGGAACACACGCACAGCCCCACTGTATAATGACAGGCACACACGCACAGCCCCACTGTATAATGACAGGCACACACGCACAGCCCCACTGTATAATGACAGGCCCACATGCACAGCCCCACTGTATAATGACACACACGCACAGCCCCACTGTATAATGACACACACGCACAGCCCCACTGTATAATGACACACACGCACAGCCCCACTGTATAATGACAGGCACACGCACGGCCCCACTGCATAATTACACATACGCACAGCCCCACTGTATAATGACACACACACACAGCCCCACTGTATAATGACACACACGCACAGCCCCACTGTATAATGACAGGCACACGCACGGCCCCACTGCATAATTACACATACGCACAGCCCCACTGTATAATGACACACACACACAGCCCCACTGTATAATGACACACACGCACAGCCCCACTGTATAATGACACACACGCACAGCCCCACTGTATAATGACACACACGCACAGCCCCACTGTATAATGACAGGCACACGCACGGCCCCACTGCATAATTACACATACGCACAGCCCCACTGTATAATGACACACACACACAGCCCCACTGTATAATGACACACACGCACAGCCCTACTGCATAATGACACACACGCACAGCCCCACTGCATAATGATACACACGCACAGCCCCACTGTATAATGACACACACACCCACAGCCCCACTGTATAATGACACACACACGCACAGCCCCACTGTATAATGACAGGCACACACGCACTGCCCCACTGTATAATGACAGGCACACTCACAGTCCCACTGTATAATGACACATACGCACAGCCCTACTGTATGACACACACACGCACAGCGCCACTGTATAATGACATACCCACACAGCCCCACTGTAAAATGACACACACATACAGCCCCACTGTATAATGACACACACACATGCACAGCCTCAATGTATAATGACATACACGCACGCAGCTCACACACACGCACGCAGCTCACACACACGCACATAGCTCACACACGCACATAGCTCACACACACATGCAGCTCACACACATGCAGCTCACATACATAAACACGCAGCATCAAACACACAAACACGCAGCTCACACGCAGCATCACACACACGCAGCATCACACATACACACGCAGCATCACAGACACACGCAGCATCACACATGCAGCTCACACACATGCAGCTCTGACACAAATGCATCACACACACGCAGCCATCACACACACACAGCTCACACACACACACAGCTCTGACACAAATTCATCACACACGCAGCCATCACACACACACCAGATACCTCATACACACATCACACAATCTCCTCTGTGGTGAGGGGAGGCTGATGTCCATGCGCAGCTCTTCAGTTTCTCCTGCTTACAGCTCTGCACTGTCCGGCACCTCCCCCGTCTCTCCTTCTCTGCCGGGATAGCAGATAAGAGCAGGAGAAGCCGAAGCTCCGTGCACACACAGGCTGGTATGCTGACTTTTCATCTTGATTGCTGCTGGCTCTCTCCCTCAGAGTGGCAGCGCCGCACAGGAGCTTGCTCATCGCATACCCCTGCAGCCTGCATGTCAGGGCTGCTGGCGGGATGACACCACCGCGCACTACAGGTGTGCTATGTATTGCAATCACTGCTAGTCCTCCAGCGGCCCTGTGCAGCTGCTTAGGCACCGGCCCGGGGGGCATATGCATTCCTGTCACCTGGCCCAGTCCGCCCCTGCAAATAGATGTTCTTTTGAAGGCCAGTTAGTTCCATCCACAAAGTGTGATATTCTAAAGTAGCCACTGTTTAGCCAAGAAGAAAAAACTGAATCATCTAAAAAGTGAGGGAATAACGGATTACCTAAAATAGGATACATGGAGTAGGATTGCAGTATAATGTGGGAGCGGACCATTGGGTTAGAACAACAGGAAAAAGTAGCCCCTACGGTAGGCAGTATGTAAGATAGCTCTCCTAAATTTGGTGGGGAGGGGGGTTTCTTGGACCTTATGAATTAGTTTGAACTGAAGCGAGGCTCATGAAGAAAAACAAGGGAGTCCTAATCGGTGGAGCTTGCAAAACATACCAAATCCGAGGTAGAATGTTTATTTTAAAATTTGTGCATCTCTCAATCCTAGAATAGGCACCTTGGGTAGCTCTCTCCAGCTGTTTTGAGTAAATTCGGAAAGTTGAGCAAATATGTCAGGTTCATATATCTCAGGTATTTTAAAGCTACAGTGAAGAGCAAAAGGGTAGCAATGTTTTGAACTTTTGACTTTCAGGCTCCATATCTCACCAGAATGTTGGTACATACATTTTTGGGGGGATCTATCCTTTTTCCTTTCTTGATCTCCTTGGAATTGATATATGTTTCCCCAACGCTCATCTTTCTGGGCATCTTATTGAGCGGGTATGATAGATACGCCTAATTTAAATATTGTTTTTCAACAAAACTAATGATAAAAAATAATAAAAATCACAATATGTTTTTCATTTTGGATTTATACGTTTTTTATTCAGCGCTTTATATGCGCTGCATAACATCTGGGATAACTGTGATGTCTACCCTTTGGGTCTGACTGGCTAATCTGTGTAAACGGTATTTACTGCCAACTGGCTTTTCCTCTACAATATCGTTTTTTATGCTTTATTTTCTTTTTGGGTAATCATTACATCTTCAAGGTGCCTTGTAATAGGTACTTAGATGTGCGCTATTAACATCTTTTCTTTACTTTAGTGCTCAGTACATTCGAGTCTATATCTAACATTTTCTTGTGCTCGTCCATACTCTTCTCATTTTACACTTGGTTTACGCATGCGCTGGATACTTTTGTTGTTTATTGCCCTCTGGTTCCGGCGCGCCGATTTGCGCATGCGCTGTACATTGCCGCTCAGCCATCTTGCTTCGTCCGGTGCGTCGATTTGTGCATGCGCCGTAGCCTGTCATTCAGCCATCTTGCTTCACCCAGATGCTCTGTGAAGTCTCCCCTGGGTTTACAGCTCTGCACTTCCGCATCAGGTGACTCCCTGGTCTGGGACGCCCGCCTGCTCAGCTGTTCGTGATTCATGCTACTTAGGTATGCTATATATTTGTGTTAGTTTATTAATCACACTACATTTGCTCCTGACAAAGCCACTACAGGCGGCAATACGCGTTGGGCTTTAGTGCCCCCGGACTTTGGACCCTTATCCTCACTGGTCATGCTCATTAGGTATTTATTAGGTATTTATTCCTTGGGGTAAACCATTCTCCAGCTTGATTTAAGGCTTTAGTCAATCTCTTTCATGCTCTGAAGCTGCAACAACTTGTTTCTTATTTTGCACACATGGACATGTGAGCGGATTTTGGACATTTCTGCTCTCGTTTCATCCATTGCATTAGGCACTTTATGTTCATTGCAGCTGATCACTGATTTCTTGCATCTATTCTTATTGCGAGTTTTGGCACAGAATTTCGTATTCCCCCCTGTTTCTTCAATGCATGGTCCAGTTTTGATATATGATTATTGTCAGTATTTTTGATGTTATACCTTGAATTATCTAATTGGGTGTATCTAGTTTTTTGTCCGGCGGCTGGTCCCTACTGTTGGAATGTATACTACTGTTGTCTTTTAAGGCTATGTGCACACGTCCGGATTTTTAGCGTTTTTTTTGTGGAATTTCCCGATAAAAACGCTATAAAATTGCTAAAAAAATGCAAACATTATGCATCCTATCATTTAGAATGCATTTCGCATTTTTTGTGCATATGTTTGTGTTTTTTTTCGCAAAAAAAACGCATTCCGCAAAAAATCCGAGCATGTTCATTATTTTTGCGGATTTTTTGCGAATTTCCCATTAAATTGGAGTGTCCAGAAAAAAACGCAAAAAATCCACAAAAATTCCGCAAAAAAAAACCGCGCAAAATCCGCGCCAAAAAAGCATGCAGATTTCTGGCAGAAATCTCAGGATTTTGTCAGGTAAAAATCCTGACGTGTGCACATAGCCTGAATGTTTTTAAAATAATATTTTTTTGGTGTTTGTGGTGTTTAACCCCTTTCTGACATTAGACGTACTATCCCGTCGAGGTGGGGTGGGCCCGTATGACCACCGACGGGATAGTACGTCATATGTGATCGGCAGCGCTCACGGGGGGAGCGCCGCCGATCGCGGCCGGGTGTCAGCTGCCTATCGCAGCTGACATCCGGCACTATGTGCCAGGAGCGGTCACGGACCGCCCCGCCACATTAACCCTCGGCACACCACGATCAAAGATGATCGCGATGTGCCGGCGGTACAGGGAAGCATCGCGCAGGGAGGGGGCTCCCTGCGAGCTTCCCTGAGCCCCCCGCAGCAACGCGATGTGATCGCGTTGCTGCGAGAGTCTTACCTCCCTCCCTGCCTGCTCCAGGCCCGGATCCAAGATGGCCGCGGATCCGGGTCCTGCAGGGAGGGAGGTGGCTTCACAGAGCCTGCTCAGAGCAGGCACTGTGAAGCCTGCAGTGCTGCATGTCAGATCGGTGATCTGACAGAGTGCTGTGCAAACTGTCAGATCACCGATCTGTGATGTTCCCCCCTGGGACAAAATAAAAAAGTTAAAAAAAAAATTTCCAAATGTGTAAAAAAAAAAAAAAAAAATATTCCTAAATAATGAAAAAAAAATATTATTCCCATAAATACATTTCTTCATCTAAATAAAAAAAAAAAAAACAATAAAAGTACACATATTTAGTATTGCCGTGTCCATAGCGACCTGACCTATAAAACTGGCCCATTAGTTTACCCCTTCAGTAAACACCGTAAGAAAAAAAAAAAAATCGAGGCAAAAAACAACGCTTTATTATCATACTGCCGAACAAAAAGTGGAATAACACGTGATCAAAAAGACAGATATAAATAATCATGGTACCGCTAAAAACGTCATCTTGTTCCGCAAAAAACGAGCCGCCATACAGCATCATCAGCAAAAAAATAAAAAAGTTATAGTCCTGAGAATAAAGCGATGCAAAAATAATTATTTTTTCTGTAAAATAGTTTTTATCGTATAAAAGCGCCAAAACATAAAAAAATGATATAAATGAGGTGTCGCTGTAATCGTACTGACCCGAAGAATAAAACTGCTTTATCAATTTTACCAAACGTGGAACGGTATAAACGCCTCCCCCAAAAGAATTCATGAATAGCTGGTTTTTGGTCATTCTTCCTCACAAAAATCGGAATAAAAAGCGATCAAAAAATGTCACGTGCCCGAATATGATACCAATTAAAATGTCAACTCGTCCCGCAAAAAACAAGACCTCACATGACTCTGTGGACCAAAATATGGAAAAATTATAGCTCTCAAAATGTGGTAACGCAAAAAATATTTTTTGCAATAAAAAGCGTCTTTCAGTGTGTGACGGCTGCCAATCATAAAAATCCGCTAAAAAACTCGCTATAAAAGTAAATCAAACCCCCCTTCATCACCCCCTTAGTTAGGGAAAAATTAAAAAAATGTATTTATTTCCATTTTCCCATTAGGGCTAGGGTTAGGGCTACGGCTAGGGTTAGGGCTAGGGTTAGGGTTAGGGATAGGGTTAGGGCTAGGGTTAGGGATAGGGTTAGGGCTAGGGTTAGGGTTAGGGTTGGGGCTACAGTTAGGGTTGGGGCTAAAGTTAGGGTTAGGGTTTAGATTACATTTACAGTTGGGAATAGGGTTGGGATTAGGGTTAGGGGTGTGTCAGGGTTAGAGGTGTGGTTAGGGTTACCGTTGGAATTAGGGTTTGGGGTGTGTTTGGATTAGGGTTTCAGTTATAATTGGGGGGTTTCCACTGTTTAGGCACATCAGGGGCTCTCCAAACACGACATGGCGTCCGATCTCAATTCCAGCCATTTCTGCGTTGAAAAAGTAAAATAGTGCTCCTTCCCTTCCGAGCTCTCCCGTGTGCCCAAACAGGGGTTTACCCCAACATATGGGGTATCAGCGTACTCAGGACAAATTTGGACAACTTTTGGGGTCCAATTTCTCCTGTTACCCTTGGGAAAATACAAAACTGGGGGCTAAAAAATAATTTTTGTGGAAAAAAAAAAGATTTTTTTATTTTCACGGCTCTGCGTTATAAACTGTAGTGAAACACTTGGGGGTTCAAAGTTTTCACAACACATCTAGATGAGTTCCCTGGGGGTCTAGTTTCCAATATGGGGTCACTTGTGGGGGGTTTCTACTGTTTAGGTACATTAGGGGCTCTGCAAACGCAATGTGACGCCTGCAGACTATTCCATCTAAGTCTGCATTCCAAATGGCACTCCTTCCCTTCCGAGCACTCCCATGCGCCTAAACGGTGGTTCCCCCCACATATGGGGTATCAGCGTACTCAGGACAAATTGGACAACAACTTTTGGGGTCGAATTTCTGCTCTTACCCTCGGGAAAATACAAAACTGGGGGCTAAAAAATAATTTTGGGGGGAAAATGTTTTTTTTTTAATTTTCACGGCTCTGCGTTACAAACTGTAGTGAAACACTTGGTGGGTCAAAGTGCTCACCACACATCTAGATAAGTTCCTTAGGGGGTCTACTTTCCAAAATGATGTTAATTGTGGGGGTTTCTACTGTTTAGGTACATTAGGGGCTCTGCAAACGCAATGTGACACCTGCAGACGATTCCATCTAAGTCTGCATTCCAAATGGCGCTCCTTCCCTTCCGAGCCCTCCCATGCACCCAAACAGTGGTTCCCCCCACATATTGTGTATAATCGCACTCAGGACAAATTGGGCAACAAATTTTGGGGTCCAATTTCTCCTGTTACCCTCGGGACAATACAAAACTGGGGGCTAAAAAAATAATTTTTGTAGGAAAATTTTTTTTTTATTTTTACGGCTCTGCATTATAACCTTCTGTGAAGCCCTTGGTGGGTCAAAGCGCTCAAAACACATCTAGATAAGTTCCTTAGGGGGTCTACTTTCCAAAATGGTGTCACTTGTGGGGGGTTTCAATGTTTAGGCACATCAGTGGCTTTCTAAACGCAACATGGCGTCCCATCTCAATTCCTGTCAATTTTGCATTGAAAAGTCAAACGGCGCTCCTTCCCTTCCGAGCTCTCCCATGCGCCCAAATAGTGGCTTACCCCCCCCCCCCCCATATGGGGTATCGGGGTACTCAGGACAAATTGTACAACAACTTTTGGGGACCAATTTTCTCCTGTTACCCTTGGTAAAATAAAACAAATTGAAGCTGAAGTAAATTTTTTGTAGAAAAAAAAAAATGTTCATTTTTCATCTGGTCAGAAAACCAGAAGAACAAACAAGCAGAGTAGAGCACGGAGAGCAAAGAAAGCAAATGCAAACCGAGCACACACTCAATGGGTCAGACACACAGACTAAACTAAAGTATAGCTGACAGGGAATCCTAGTCTGGAGTGTGTATAAATACCCCTGCTAGATTCGAAGAGAGGCCAGCAATATTAACCCTGAGAGAGCAGGACATGAACCATGTCCTATACCATGACAATACCCCCCTCTTAACAGGGGGCCACTGGCCCCCAAGGCTTCTCAGGGAATCTGGCATGAAAAGCCCGCACTAGTCGATCAGCATGCACAGAACTGGCTGCAACCGATGACAGATCATCAAGGGAATATCCTTCCAGTGTATTAGGTACTGAAGCCTTCGGCGCACTCACCGTGAATCAATGATGCGCCCTACCTCGTACTCCAGCTGATCCTCTACCAACACTGACGGAACATTGGATGAGGAATCTTCTCTAACCGTCCCCACAGGTTTTAACCCATTATCTACCAATGTCCTTTTTTTTGGGACGCCTAATCTTTAGCTTTTAGCAACTAAGATTTATAATTTTTTTAATTAGGTTCAATTTTTTTGTGTTGTGTTTGTAAAATGAATGTTTTCAAAATAGGAAATCATGGCATTGTCATCTTTAATTGAATATTGGGACGCCCTTTTCTGAAAAATCCGTACTTGTAAAAATTTTAATTTGGCAAGTAATGGCTTAATAGGGACCTGTGGAAGACATTAGATATTCTGAAGGAGGCCACCGGGTTGATCACCTCCACAATCTTGTATGGACCAATAAACCTGGGGCCAAGCTTCATAGAGGGTATCTTAAGTTTGATGTTACGGGTGGACAACCACACCTTCTCCCCCCCTGCCAACATCGGAGCTGACCCCCCTCCTCCGCAAATTGTTTGTACCTATCCTGGGCTTTAGAGATGTTCCCCTGGACCTCCCTCCAAAGGGTTCTCAAATGTTGTACCATGGCCTCAGCACCAGGACAACCTGAATCCATGCGGGCAAATTCCCCAAACTGCGGGATAAACCCATATTATTGTCCTGAAAGGGAGACTTCCCATTAGACTGATTAATGCAACAATTGAACGCAAATTCTGCCATGAGTAATACCTCACACCAGTCTTCCTGTCTGGACGAGACCAGGCATCTCAGAATTTGCTCCAACGACTGATTCGTGCATTCAGTCTGTCCGTTAGATTCCTGGTGAAAAGCAGAGAATGATAACGTGACCCCCAGCTTCTTACAAAACGCTCTCCAAAACCTGGACACAAATTGCACACCCCTGTCAGACACCACATTCACCGGTACTCCATGCAACCGAACTATGTGCTGTATAAATAAGTTTGCAAAGGTTTCAGCAGCCGGTAACGTGGGTAATGGTACAAAATAGGCTTGTTTAGAAAACCTATCAACCACCACCCATACCACTGAGTTGCCCTTGGAAGAAGGAAGATTAGTGATAAAGTCCATGGACAGGTGTGTCCATGGCTTTTCCGGAATTGGCAAAGGCACCAATTCCCCAGCCGGTCGGACCTGAGAGCATTTAGAGCGAGCACATACCCTACTAGTACTCACACTTGATATCAGCAACCATAGAGGGCCACCAAAAACCCCTAGCCACTGCCCCCCGGTAGCTGCAATCCCAGGGTGTACACTTAACACAGCATCATTAAACTCCTGCAGGAGTGTGAGAAGGAAATGTTTGGGTGCAAACAATTTACCGTGGGGTTTATTCTGGGAGCTTGTGCTTCCAAAATCTCTCTCTGTAACTCAGATGAGACTTCTGCCACAACCACTCCCAGTTGAAGAATGGAGGAAGGAGGTTCTGGAGGGGACACAGAAACAAAACTTCGGGATAAGGCATCCTCCATTACATTTTTAGACCCTGGTCAGAATGTAATGGTAAAATGAAATTGAGAAAAAAAAAGTGTCCACGGACCCTGACTGGGGATCAATCTCTTAGCGGACTCGATATAGGCCAAATTTTTATGATCAGTAATGACCGTAATGGGAAGAACGGCTCCCACCAAAAAATGCCTCCATTCTTCAAAGGCCAATTTAACCGCCAATAATTCCCTGTTGCCGAAGTCATAATTTCTCTCAGCCCAAGATAATTTTTTAGCGAAAAAGGCACAGCGTTTGAGGTTAGTGAGGGTGGGAGGGCCCTGGCAGAACACTGCCCCCACCCCAACTCAGAAGCTTCAACCTCTACAATAAAAGGTCTCGATGGTTCGAGTTGTACCATACCATCACAGGGGCTGAAGTAAAACATTTCTTCAATGTCACACTGTGGTCAATCATGCTTTTATGCACGCCTAAAAAATGGATACCGCTGGATCACAGGTCCTACAGCATCCACAGTGGCTCTATTTGCCTCATTATAGGGAATGTCCGTCGGGAACTCCGTCTGAATCATGTATTTCAGATAATTACATGGAAACCTCGGTGTAACCGCTGAGTGTAGAATGCAGGATAAATGTGAGCCAAGCCTTACTGCGATCTTTTGGAGGCAGAATGAACAAAAAAATAGAAGGTGAAGAATTGGTTTTATTTATTTTTTACGCCGTTACTCATGCGGTATAAGTAATTAGATGACTTTTTTCTTCGGATCGGTGCGATTACAGCGATAGCAGGTTTTTATGTTTGGCAGTGGTCACACACTAAAACACACTTTTTATTTCAAAAACTAGTTTTTGTATCCCCATATTTAGATAGATATAATTTTTCCATATGTTGGCTGGCAGAGTCATGTTACAGCTCCTTTTTTGCGGGACGAGTTGACATTTTTATTGGTACCATTTTCAGGCACATGTCATGTTTTGATCGCAAATATGTGTACTTTTTTTTTTTTACACAAAAACAAATAATTGTATTTATTGGATTAACATTTTTTAATTTTTTTATTGTTTACTTGGGGATTTTTAAAAAAAATACTTTTACAATTTTTAATAACTTTTTTATTTTTTACATTGTCCTACTATGGGACATCATCTTTACACTGACAGATCACTGATCAAATACTCTGCAATGCTTCTGCACTGCAGGGCATCAGACAGAGTGTGACAGGCAAGGATGAGATGTGTCAGCTCCTGCTCTGAGCAAGAGCTCACAGACCACCCTCTCTGAAGCACACTGAAGGAGCCTGCTGTCATCATGCAGCCAGAGGTCACCATGAAGACCATTTTGTGCCGATGGGAGCAGACAGGAGGCTCACTCCCTCTGTGATGGTCCTCGATGTCGCTGTCACTATTGACAGTGGCATCAGAGGGGTTAAACATATACAATTGGTGTTAGCACCGATCGTGGGTGTCGTTGCATAGAAAGCTGACAACCACACTCATTCGCAACAGCGCTCAGCCTGAGCCCGCAAGAACGAGAAGTATATGTAGAGCGGTTTGTGGGAACGCAGCTCCCCCAGCGCTGTACATAACGGGACATGTTGGGAAAGGGTTTAAATCTACATTATGGTGTGAGATTGGTCTATAGCTTGCACATTGAGATAGATCTTTCCCCTCTTTATGAATAACTGATTTATGAGCTCATAAAAGTCTCCCCAGAAAGAGGAACTATTACCGCGCTAAAACTAGACACAAGATGAATGAGCAAATCAGTAAACGGTTTGTAATATGGCAGTGAAAAAAAACCTGGACCAAGGATTTTCCCCAGTTTTGACTCCTCTATATGGCTGCACGTTGTTCCCCTTCAGAAAAGGGTAACTTGAGGTATTCAACGTCGACCTCTAATAAACCGGGCATTCCCGATTCTTTTATACAAGTCTGGCTCTAAATATGAGTTTAAGTGACTTAGTTGTGTTGTTTCTAGCCTCTCTACCATTTGCTTGACCTGGGTGGATAACTGGGTTAACCATGCTTGACCTGGGTGGAGAACATTCACTAAAAGCGGAGATAGTGTGGACGCAATCATTTTTGCAAACAGTTTAATATCTGCATTAAGGATTGAGATGGATCTTTTCCCTCCTTATGAATAACTGATATATGAGCTCATAAAAGTCTCCTGGGAAAGAGGAACCATTACCACATAAAAACTAAAAGATAAGGAGTGAGCGAATCATTAAACTATTTGTAATAAGGTAGTGAAAAACCGTTTGAACCATGGGCTTTCCCCAGTTTTGACTCTTTTATGGCTGCACCTAGTTCCTCTTCAGAAGGTGTTCCTGATTCTTTTATATACAGTTGTTCTGAAAATTTACATACCCCTGCAGAATTTTTGCTTTCTTGGCCTTTTTTGAGAAAATATGAATGATAACACCAAAACTTTTTCTCCACTCGTGGTTAATGGTTGGGTGAAGGCATTTATTGTCAAACTACTGTGTTTTCTCTTTTTAAATCATAATGGCAACCCAAAACATCCAAATGACCTTAACAAAAGTTCACATACCCTGGTGATTTTGGTCCGATAACATGCACAGAAGTTGACACAAATGGGCTTGAATAGCTACTAAAGATAACATCCTCATCTGTGACCTGTTTGCTTGTAATCAGTATTTGCATAAAAGCTGAGTGAGTTTCTGGGATCCAGACAGACTCTTGTATCATTCATCCAGCCACTGACTTTTCTAGATTGTGAGTTATGGGGAAAGGAAAAGAATTGTCAACAGATCTATGGGGAAAGGTAGTTCAACGGTATAAAACAGGAAAGGGATACAAAAAGGTATCCAAGGAATTGATAATGCCAGTCAGCAGCATTCAAACTGTGATTAATAAATGGAAAATCAGGGATTCTGTAAAAACAAAACCACAGTCAGGTAGACCAACAAAAATGTCGTCCACAACTGAAAGGAAAATTGTTCAGGATGCAAGGAAAAACCCAGAAATAACATCAGCTGAAATACAGGACTCTTTGAAATCTGTAAGTTTAGATACAGGATTTAAACTCAGCTCTTTGTGTTTCAGGATTTGTTGAGTCCACCGAGTATATGGAAGAATAGAAAGCTTTAAATGCATCTTTTATATTTGCTGGAAGGTGTTTGCGTCACTGCAAAGGGTATAGAAGAGTTGGAACATAAGTGTTCATTCTCTATAATCTTAAGTCTTAGAGACTTATAGCTCTTATTTCCATATTCATAGTAATGATGTTGACATTTAGACAGAATGACTTTAACTTTATGTAGAAGTAAAGAACGAAGAGACTGTTGTTTAAATGTAAGGGTAGTCCTTATTGCTTCAGTAGGCGATCGCTTGTGTAACCTTTCTAAATCACCAATTTCTTCCAGGAGACATGTAATCTCATGAGGACGCTCTTGTTTAAAGGAAACCTGTCATCACTTTTTTGCTTTATCAGCTAAAAATATCATTTAATTGAATGTCAGGTATGCAATCTACATTTGAAACCCCACGACACCTCATGCATCACCCATAAAAACCTTTTTTATTTGTCCCGCGCTGTATGTTAATCTGTTCAGTCCGATGGGCGTTGCCTCTGTTCCCTCACTCCACCCCTCTTCGGCTTGCTGTACGCATTCTTCGCCGTGAATCTTGCAGAGCGCGTACAGATTTTGTGCGTGTGGATCGCCCCCGTGTAGGGCAAGGGGTACTCGGTACCGGGTCCTTCGGTTCTCAAGGGGCATGTCACGGTGGCTGACCTGGTCCATGGCCCTCAGGAGGTTCATTGTTAAAAGGGGAGAAAGGTCTTTAAAGGGGAAATGTTCGTGACACCACCTGTGGTATTCGGTCAGGGTGACCGACGCTGCTTAGGGGTCCGCTGGGCTGATGTTATGGCAGCTAGATGGTATACCTTCCCACAGGTGAAGTTTGTCCCCAGGACTTCACAGTGTGTAAGATGGTGGATGGTGTGAGGCGCAGTGAAGAACGAGGACACAAGGGTGCAGTCTCTTTACCTTTTACTGAAGGCTTCAGCATCCACAGTCCAGAGCACCAGATCACAGGGCAGGCAGAGTCCGGACGGTTTGGAGGCAAATCCAGAGTCCCCTTATCCAGGTGGAAATCAGTAGCCTTCCTCTAGCGCCTGGGTGTTGTAGTACCTTATTGCTGAGCCTCTCATAAGGTCCTCACAACTGTTGTAGATTCTAGATGTTATGTCTCTCTCTGTCCCCCAGATGGATAGAACAACCCGTATGACTGGTGGCCTGAGGCTTTTTACAGGGACTCTAGCACGCCCCAGCCTCTCGTGGGTGCCACCTTGTCTCCTGGGTATGGGGCAGATCAGTAACTTGCAATTAGCTGTCCTGCCGGTCTCTGGAGCAAGGCATAAAGGACTGTTGCTCCCTCGGTGTTCCGGCTACCGGGATACTGCGCCTCAGAAGGAGGCAGCCTGTGCAGGGCAGAACTCCTTCTGGTTTCCACTCCTTTTGCTATGACTTCTTTCTCACTCTCTACAATACAGTTCGCTTTCGTGTCCGTTCTTAGGAACTGCCGCACGTGGGGCAGGTGCAGCTCCGTGCCCTTCTGTCTAGGCCTCTGACAGGCTCCCAGCCCTGTCAGGGACCAATTACCTGAGCCGAAGCTCAGACAGCAAATGCCTAACTTCCTCTCCAGGCAACCAGTTTGACCTAATTGTGAAGAGTGCCCTAATAAATAGGAGCATAGATTCCCCTGGTGGACTGGAGTGTGAAATGTGTTGTATGTTTGTGGTACCTGATAAAGAGATCTCCTTTATTGCCTCCAAACGTAACATCACTCCCCCTAGAGGAAAATGATATTACTGCAACGACCAGGACCCTGGGGCGCTGCACATGCGCATTGCAATGTGACCTCGCGCGTGCACAGTATGCTTTGCCCAATTGCGGGCAAAGCAGAAAAGCAGTATGGCGCATGCACCAGTACTGTGCCGTACTGCTTTTCAGCTTTGCCTGCAGTTGGGCAAGCATACTGCGCACGCGCGAGGTCACATTGCAATGCGCACGCGCAAAATCTGTACGCGCTCTGCGAGATTCATGGCGAAGAATGCGTACAGCAAGCGAAGAGGGGTGGAGTGAGGGAACAGAGGCAACACCCATCGGACTGAACAGATTAACATACAGCGCGGGACAAATAAAAAATATTTTTATGGGTGATGCATGGGGTGTCAGGGGGTTTCAAATGAAGATGTGGAATGCATATATGACAATCAATTAAATTATATTTTTAGCTGATAAAGCAAAAAAGTGGTGACAGGTTCCCTTTAACATGAGCCACATCTTTAATTAGAATCTCCCTAACCACACATTTGTGAACCTCACACACAATGCATGGATCTGTTTCCTCTAGAGTTTACAACAAAGCCTGACAAAGTGTCCTCTGTAGTTCTGCCTTCATAATAGGGTCCTCGAGTGTCACAATTCCAACAGTCACCGTGTCCAATGACAACTATGCTGCCCTGTGGAATCAAGGGCTGGCTGAGCTGTCAGGATTGTGTGTGACGGCTCTGCTGCCAAATCTGAGGCAGAGGTGCTTGGGTATTGATTCAGTGGTGTAGGGGGTGTAACTTCTGAGTGGGACCCTAACCAGGTAACCTTGATTATAACTGGGTGACGCACCCTAATAGTGGAGAGAACCTCAGCAGATGACCACACTGTTGCTGAAAATAATCTCTATATAAAGACCAATATTGATATTACCGCCATATGGTCAGTGGTAGACACCAGTCCTACAGAACATGTAAGAGATCACAGCACAGTTACAGATAATGACTTACTGCTGATGTTCTTTCTGATGGAATCGTTCACTTTTCACATCTTTTCCATCTGGCCCAGACAAACATGACAACTTCTTCCAGCCAGAACTCGGCTGCAGAGAATACAACAAAGACACATTTCACTTCTCATATTTTCAGCCCCATCACCATCTATTCCCAACCTGCACACTCATCATCCTGCTGATACCCCAATACTGAGCCGCTGCTGCCGTATGTGTCCCTATTACTACACCTGATACCCCAATACTGAGCCGCTGCTGCCGTATGTGTCCCTATTACTGCACCTGCTGTGTGGTTCTCTGTGCCCTCTAAATTCTAAAGCAACCCTCTAGAACAGGGGTGGGGAACCTTTGTCCGGCCGGGGGCCATTTGGAAATTTCTACCATCATCCGGGGGCCACATAAAAATGATCACCTTGAAAATGAACCAGGTATATTTAGTCAAACAATTAATTATGGTAACTCACCCTTAATGTGACGGCTGGAGCTGCTTCTCTTTGGTGCCGCTGTGATGTTCGGTGATGCTGATCATGTTGCTTCTCACAGCTGCTTTTCCAGGGGTGGCACGAAGATCACAGGGGCCACAGAAATCACAGGGGGACACAAAGATCAAAGGAGGGCCCATAGCTGGGGGACACAGAGATCATGGAGGGGCACATAGCTGGAGGGGACAGAGATCACAGGGGGCACAGATCACATGGGAGCACAAATATCACAGGGGGGTACATAGCAGGGGGGCACAGGGATCACAGGGGGCACATAGATCACAGGGGGGCACAAAGCTGGGAGCCACAGTGATCACAGGGATGCACATAGCTGGGGGGCACAGAGATCACGGAGGGGCACATAGCTGGGGGCACATAGCTGGAGGGGACAGAGATCATAGGTGGCACAGATCACATGGGAGCACAAATATTGCAGGGGGTACATAGCAGGGGGGCACAAGGAGCACATAGATCACAGGGGGCACAAAGCTGGGGGGCACAGAGATCACAGGGGGCATATAGCTGGATGGCACAGAAATTACAGGGGGAACAGAGATCACAGGGGGTACATAGCTGGGGGTCAGAGAGATCACAGTGGGCACATAGCTAGGGGGCACAGGGATCACAGGGGCACAGGTGACATGGGACACATACCTGGGAGTCACAGAGATCACAGGAGGCTTATAGCTGGGGGGCAAAGGGATCATATTGGGGCACATAGCGGGGGGCACAGGGATCACAGGAGGGGGACAGAGATGACATGGGGGCACATAGTTGGGAGGCACAGAGATCACAGGGGGCTTATATTTGGCAGTGCAAAGAAATCATATTGGGGCATATAGCAGGGGGCACAGATCATAGTGGGCGCATAGCGGGGGGCAGAGATCACAGTGGGCACATAGCTGAGGGACACAGATCACCTACAGGTACAGAGCTGCCAGCACAGAGATCACTCTGGACTCTAGTCTAGCTGCAGCAGCTCCTGGCTCTTCTGGGACAGGAGGATGGGAGAGCATTAGGCGCAAACCCCACCCACCCCAGAGCTAACCCCGCCCACCCCAATTACATCATTCATGTGCAGGGCAGGCAGGTTCTGTGATGAATGCTGGGTGCCATGCACTTGGAGTTAAAGGGCCGGCTGCCTTTAGGATGCGGCTGCCGCCAGGACATTGCGGACTCTGGGGATCTTCCTGCGGGCTTCATGAAAAGCCGCTGCGGGCCGCATGCGGTCGTGGGCCGGAGGTTCCCCACCCCTGCTCTAGAATATAGTAATGCCAGGTGCAAGTGCCATAGAAAACAGTGCCCACATTTTGTCCCATAAAAAGTAATATTGCCCTATATGCTCCATTGACAGTCACAGTAACCTGAGTTCCCCTATAACAATAAGTGCCCACTTTACATTTAATAATGTCCCGAGTCTCCCCCCTGTACAGCTCTATACTGTTGTGAATTCTGTGGCAGAGCTCCCTCCTGTGGTCACAAGTGGTACTTCGGCTGATTCTCTCTATGAGCTTCCGTTGGTGGAGGAGAGTGGTACTGCGGCTTCTGAGTTTCCTTCCTCAGGTGATGTGGTGAAGTCGTTGGGTGCTGCTCTATTTTACTCCACCTAGTGCTTTGATCCTGGCCTCCAGCCAATGTTCTAGTATTGGACTTGTTTCCTCCTGGATCGTTCCTGTGGCCTGCTGCTCTGCATAGCTAAGTTCCGTTTTTGTTATTTTGTTTGCTGTTTTTTCTGTCCAGCTTGCATATTTGGTTTTTCTTGCTTGCTGGAAGCTCTGGGACGCAGAGGGTGTACCTCCGTGCCGTTAGACGGTACGGAGGGTCTTTTTGCCCCCTTTGCGTGGTTGTTTGTAGGGTTTTGTGTTGACCGCAAAGTTACCTTTCCTATCCTCGCTCTGTTCAGAAAGTCGGGCCTCACTTTGCTAAATCTATTTCATCTCTACGTTTGTCTCTTCATCTTACTCACAGTCATTATATGTGGGGGGCTGCCTTTTCCTTTGGGGTATTTCTCTGAGCCAAGGTAGGCTAATTTTCTATCTTCAGGCTAGCTAGTTTCTCAGGCTGTGCCGAGTTGCATAGGGAGCGTTAGGCGCAATCCACGGCTGCCTCTAGTGTGGTTGGAGAGGTTTAGGGATTGCGGTCAGCAGAGTTCCCACGTCTCAGAGCTCGTTCTATGTTTTGGGGTATTGTCAGATCACTGTATGTGCTCTGACTTCTATGTCCATTGTGGTACTGAATTACCGAATCATAACAGTACTGGAGGCCCAAAGTGCTAATGATTCTCAATAGAGGGAAAAAAGAAGTTCTGAGACCATTTTTTTTTCTCTGCACTGTGTTTTGCCTTTTTTTTCCCCTAGACATTTGGGTGGTTCAGTACACAGGTGTAGCGACGGACATTAAAGGTCTGTCTTCATGTGTGGATCAGCTCTCGGCAAGAGTACAAAAGATTCAAGACACTATTGATCAGAAATCTATGTTAGAACCTAGAATACCTATTCCTGATTTGTTTTTTGGAGATAGAACTAAGTTTCTGAGTTTCAAAAATAATTGTAAACTATTTCTGGCTTTGAAACCTCGCTCCTCTGGTGACCCAGTTCAACAACTTAGGATCATTATTTCTTTTTTACGTGGCGACCCTCAGGACTGGGCATTTTCTCTTGCGCCAGGAGATCCTGCATTATGTAATATTGATGCGTTTTTCCTGGCGCTTGGATTGCTGTACGATGAACCTAATTCGGTGGATCAGGCAGAGAAGAATTTGCTGGCTCTGTGTCAGGGTCAGGATGAGATAGAGGTATATTGTCAGAAATTTAGAAAGTGGTCCGTACTCACTCAATGGAATGAAGGTGCGCTCGCAGCTATTTTCAGAAAGGGTCTCTCTGAAGCCCTTAAAGGGAAGGTGCCATAAAAAAAAAAAATTTTTCAGAAATTGTAAAAATGTAAAGAATTAATGATTACATTTTCTTACAAAAATATTATCATTTGTTTATAATTTAGTAAAATATGAAAAATAATTTGAAAAGTTTTGGAATTTCCACTTTTCAACACTAGGGGGAGCAGCTGCTGAAATTTCAGAAAAACCTAGTGTACAAATAGCTCACATTACAGCACTGCAGTAATTATGGGCGGAGTCTGCTGACCTGTGTGATGTCTCCTCCCCTTCTGGGTGTTTGCTAAGGGATTAGAGAGGATGAGATTCAGGGACCCAGTGAGCAGCCATTTTGTTGGTGACTGCAGAGTATGGCTGCCGTCACACTATCAGTATTTGGTCAGTATTTTACCTCAGTATTTGTAAGCCAAAACCAGGAGTGGAACAAATAGAGGAAAAGTATAATAGAAACATATGCACCACTTCTGCATTTATCACCCACTCCTGGATTTGGCTTACAAATACTGAGGTAAAATACTGACCAAATACTGAGCGTGGACGGCAAACCTTAGGCTACTTTCACACTAGCGATTTTGGCTGTACGGTGCAATGCGTCATTCAGGAGAAAAAACGCATCCTGCAAAGTTGTCTGCAGGATGCGTTTTTCCCCATAGACTAACATTACCGACGCATGTAACGTTTGTGCGTCGAGTCCACCATTTTCGACCGCGCATGCACGGCCGAAACTCCGCCCCCTCATGCCCAAACCTTACAATGGGGCAATGGAAGCGTCGCAAGACTGCTTCCGCTGCCCACGTCGGGCATTTCTTTCACAGCATGCGTCAGTACGACGCACTGTGAAAGGCCCGTACCGACGCTAGTGTGAAAGCAGCCTTATACTGACAAGTAGACAGTCACCATGGCAGGCAGCAAGGATTCTGGGAGATATGTGGTGGAGGGAGCAGGGTGACAGCAGCACAGAGTATTTCAGGAGAGTAGTGTGCTGGTCTATAGGGGCCCCCTGTTTGGTGCGCGGAGCAGCCAGGGATTATACATAGAGCGCTGTCTTATACACACCTGGATGGACCGTCTGCTCCACAGAAATCCAGGAAACATTTCTGAGGATTGATGGCCTGTTCTGATCCAGACTTTGCATGCAGACCCAATTCCCCTCCTCAGATCCTGTCCTGGCGATGTGTGAAAGCAAGGCGACAGGCACAGTCGGGGTGACGCTGGGAAGGAAATGTAGCCATATAGTAACAATAAAAATGAGACCCCTCTCTTCAGCTGCCTCACCAGCCTTCCCCTGACTACACCTAACTGGAGGTCATGCTGTCCCCTCTATTACCCCAGACCCGCGTGCAGGTGCTCAGCCAGAACCACCCTAGAATGGGTCCGCTTTCTGAATATAATACTGACATACAGATCACACATAATACCGCCATATAGATCACACATAAAACCACCATATAATTCTCACATAATACTGCCACATAGATAGATCACACATAATCCCACAATACAGTTCTCATATAATCCCGTCATATAGTTCTTATATTATTGCACCATACTGATCAAACATAATACAACCATACATATTACATATAATACTGTCATATAGATCACACATAATGCCATCATACAGGTCACACATAATAATTAGCGGCATCAAGTGTGGTCTATATGGCAGCATTATGTAAAAAATATACATTATATGGTGGCATCATGTTTGATCTATATGGCAGCAGTATGCAAAAAATATATATATGGCAACATTACGTTCCGTCCATATTACAGTATTATGTAATAGATATATCTGGCGGCATTATGTATGACCTATATGGCAGTATTATGTAATAAATATATATGGCGGTATATTTATTATGTAAAGGCAGGAAAGTTGTGAGCTATGCCCTTCTGTGACCCCCACAATTATTATTTTTTTTTTTTTGGGGGGGGCAATTAGACCTTATGCTATGTCGCCCTATGATTTGTATGTACGCCCCTGGTGACGATCCTCACAGCTTGTCCTGAAAGACAGCAGGCTTGGGGTGTCGGTGAGATTGAGGTGGGTTTCAGGGAGCAGGAGATGGGTGTCAGGGGGCATGGGGTGGGTCAGTGAGCTTAGGGTGGGTGTCAGGGCTCAGTCTCAGTCTTTCCTCTTCTGCTCCCTGGATCACTAGTCTCAGACCACCTGCCCTCTGCTCTGCACTGTATAGTAGGACGATCAGGCAGGAGACCTGAGGAGCTGCAGGACTACAACACTTAGGAGCTCAGTCCTGGCATGCTGGGACTTGTAGTGACACAGCAGCTAGAGCTTGCTGAGTGTCATCACCCCCTGGGTCTGCTTCCTTGTGCCAACCATAGCCCAAATGTTAGAACACTATTACTGTGCCCACCTCTTTACACTGTGCAGACCTCCCACCTGATCCATAGGTGAAGCCCCCAGGCTGCTGCCTGCCTGCACACTGATCCCCCTGCACCATGCACAGCTGCAGGCAGGGAAGGGTTAAAGGGAACCTGTCACCCCGTTTTTTGAGATTGAGCTATAAATACTGTTAAATAGGGCCTGCGCTGTGCGTTACTATAGTGTATGTAGTGTACCCTGATTCCCCATGTATGCTGAGAAATACATTACCAAAGTCGCCGTTTTCGCCTGTCAATCAGGCTGGTCTGGTCAGGTGGGCGTGTTCACAGCGCTCTTTTCTTCTCCAGCTTTCCGTTGGTGGCGTAGTGGTGTGCGCATGTCCAAGGTCCGAATTCCCTGCGCCCACGTGAAAACACAGCGCGCGATCTGCGCTGTAATCCCTTGCATCGGTGGGGGCGGCCATCTTCCTGGGGCCGCGCGTGCGCAGATGGAGTGCTCTGCTGCACGGGGCTTCAGGAAAATGGCCGCGGGATGCCGCGCGTGCGCATTAGAGATCGCGGCGGCCATTTTCCCAAAGCCGAGTTTCGCTTTGGGAAAATGGCCGCCGCGATCTCTAATGCGCACGCGCGGCATCCCGTGGCCATTTTCCTGAAGCCCCGTGCAGCAGAGCACTCCATCTGCGCACGCGCGGCCCCAGGAAGATGGCCGCCCCCACCGATGAAAGGAATGACAGCGCAGATCGCGCTCTGTGTCTTCACGTGGGCGCAGGGAATTCGGACCTTGGACATGCGCACACCACTACGCCACCAACGGAAAGCTGGAGAAGAAAAGAGCGCTGTGAACACGCCCACCTGACCAGACCAGCCTGATTGACAGGCGAAAACGGCGACTTTGGTAATGTATTTCTCAGCATACATGGGGAATCAGGGTACACTACATACACTATAGTAACGCACAGCGCAGGCCCTATTTAACAGTACTTATAGCTCAATCTGAAAAAACGGGGTGACAGGTTCCCTTTAACCATTACAGGCCAGCCTGGGTGCCGCCCCTTGTAACCAGGAGGGATCCCCTGCTGCAGAGAATCGCTCTATTTTTAGAATCATGGGGCTTCAGACTCCAGGCTGCAATCTACAGGGACAGTCACTGTGTGGGGTGATGAAGTGTTGCCACAGATCAGTGCTGCACACACAACGCTCCATGTACAGGGAGACACACTGCTGCTGCTGGGGGATTTCCTGCCCCTGGACTGAGGGAGGAAGCTTTCAGCAACACAGGGCAGGTCGGCAGTGATCGCAGCCTGTACTGTAATAAGTACAGGCTGTGATCACTGCTAATGCTGCAGATACTTACCCCAAACCCTCGCTCCCAGCAGCTTCTCCTCAACATCTTCTGTCCTCGCAGCCCACAGCAAACAAAATGGCCGCGATCTCCTCTCACAGCTGTGACGTAGCAGCCCAGTGGGCGTGTCCAGGTCACAGCTGAGAGGCAGGAGAAGCGGCCTCAATGTAAGAGATGCGGTCGGGGTCCGACTGTTGGCTCCTATGTCCATGTGTGCCGTAAGTGAGGAGTGCAAGTGTCGTTCCCAGACACACACACCCCCACTAGTCAAAATGGCAGCCCCCAGTGGCACACACAAATGTCAATAAATAAAAAACTATTAAAGTAGTTAATTTAATTTTGTATTAAAAATAATTGATTGTATAATCAATAATTATTAATACAAAAATTAAAATCACGGCACCTTCCCTTTAAGGATGTCATGGTGGGATTTCCTATGCCTGCTGGTCTGAATGAATCTATGTCTTTGGCCATTCAGATCGGTCGACGCCTGCGTGAGCGTAAATCTGTGCACCATTTGGCGGTATTATCTGAGCATAAACCTGAGCCTATGCAGTGCGATAGGACTTTGACCAGAGTTGAACGGCAAGAACACAGACGTCAGAATGGGCTGTGTTTCTACTGTGGTGATTCCACTCATGCTATCTCTGATTGTCCTAAGCGCACTAAGCGGTTCGCTAGGTCTGCCACCATTGGTACGGTACAGTCAAAATTTCTTTTGTCCGTTACCTTGATCTGCTCTTTGTCATCTTATTCTGTCATGGCATTTGTGGATTTAGGCGCTGCCCTGAATTTGATGGACTTGGAGTATGCTAGGCGTTGTGGGGTTTTCTTGGAGCCCTTGCAGTGTCCTATTCCATTGAGAGGAATTGATGCTACGCCTTTGGCCAAGAATAAGCCTCAATACTGGACCAAGCTGACCATGTGCATGGCTCCTGCACATCAGGAGGTTATTCGCTTTCTGGTGTTGCATAATCTGCATGATGTGGTCGTGTTGGGGTTGCCATGGCTACAAGTCCATAATCCAGTATTAGATTGGAAATCCATGTCTGTGTCCAGCTGGGGTTGTCAGGGGGTACATGGTGATGTTCCATTTCTGTCTATTTCGTCATCCACCCCTTCTGAGGTCCCAGAGTTCTTGTCTGATTACCGGGATGTATTTGATGAGCCCAAGTCCGATACCCTACCTCCGCATAGGGATTGTGATTGTGCTATCGATTTGATTCCTGGTGGTAAATTCCCAAAAGGTCGACTGTTTAATTTATCTGTGCCTGAGCATGCCGCTATGCGGAGTTACGTGAAGGAGTCCTTGGAGAAGGGGCATATTCGCCCGTCATCGTCACCATTAGGAGCGGGGTTCTTTTTTGTGGCCAAGAAGGATGGTTCGCTGAGACCTTGTATAGATTACCGCCTTCTAAATAAGATCACGGTTAAATTTCAGTACCCCTTGCCGTTGTTATCTGATTTGTTTGCTCGGATTAAGGGGGCTAGTTGGTTCACCAAGATACATCTTCGTGGTGCGTATAATCTTGTGAGTATTAAGCGAGGCGATGAATGGAAAACTGCATTTAATACGCCCGAGGGCCATTTTGAGTACCTAGTAATGCCATTCAGACTTGCCAATGCTCCATCAGTGTTTCAGTCCTTTATGCATGACATCTTCCGAGAGTACCTGGATAAATTCCTGATTGTATACTTGGATGATATTTTGATCTTCTTGGATGATTGGGAGTCTCATGTGAAGCAGGTCAGAACGGTGTTTCAGGTCCTGCGTGCTAATTCTTTGTTTGTGAAGGGATCAAAGTGTCTCTTTGGTGTTCAGAAGGTTTAATTTTTGGGATTCATTTTTTCCCCTTCTAATATCGAGATGGACCCTGTTAAGATCCAAGCCATCCATGATTGGACTCAGCCGACATCTCTGAAAAGTCTGCAAAAGTTCCTGGGCTTTGCTAATTTTTATCGTCGCTTCATCTGCAATTTTTCTAGTATTGCTAAACCATTGACCGATTTGACCAAGAAGGGTGCTGATGTGGTCAATTGGTCTTCTGCTGCTGTGGAAGCTTTTCAAGAGTTGAAGCGTCGTTTTTCTTCTGCCCCTGTGTTGTGTCAACCAGATGTTTCGCTTCCATTCCAGGTCGAGGTTGATGCTTCTGAGATTGGAGCGGGGGCTGTTTTGTCGCAGAGAAGTTCTGATTGCTCGGTGATGAAACCATGCGCCTTCTTTTCCAGGAAGTTTTCGCCTGCTGAGCGAAATTATGATGTTGGCAATCGAGAGTTGCTGGCCATGAAGTGGGCATTCGAGGAGTGGCGTCATTGGCTTGAAGGAGCTAAGCATCGCGTGGTGGTCTTGACTGATCACAAGAACTTGACTTATCTCGAGTCTGCCAAGCGGTTGAACCCTAGACAGGCTCGTTGGTCGCTGTTTTTTGCCCGTTTTGACTTTGTGGTTTCGTACCTTCCGGGCTCTAAAAATGTGAAGGCGGATGCCCTGTCTAGGAGTTTTGTGCCCGACTCTCCGGGTTTATCTGAGCCGGCGGGTATTCTCAAAGAGGGAGTAATTGTGTCTGCCATCTCCCCTGATTTGCGGCGGGTGCTGCAAAAATTTCAGGCTAATAAACCTGATCGTTGCCCAGCGGAGAAACTGTTTGTCCCTGATAGGTGGACGAATAAAGTTATCTCTGAGGTTCATTGTTCGGTGTTGGCTGGTCATCCTGGAATCTTTGGTACCAGAGAGTTAGTGGCTAGATCCTTTTGGTGGCCATCTCTGTCGCGGGATGTGCGTTCTTTTGTGCAGTCCTGTGGGATTTGTGCTCGGGCTAAGCCCTGCTGTTCTCGTGCCAGTGGGTTGCTTTTGCCCTTGCCGGTCCCGAAGAGGCCTTGGACACATATCTCTATGGATTTTATTTCAGATCTTCCCGTCTCTCAAAAAATGTCAGTCATTTGGGTGGTCTGTGATCGCTTCTCTAAGATGGTCCATTTGGTACCCTTGTCTAAATTGCCTTCCTCCTCTGATTTGGTGCCATTGTTTTTCCAGCATGTGGTTCGTTTACATGGCATTCCAGAGAATATCGTTTCTGACAGAGATTGGAAACATATCTGAGATGCTTTGTTTCTGCTGATCAGGATGACTGGGTGTCCTTTTTGCCTTTGGCTGAGTTCGCCCTTAATAATCGGGCCAGCTCGGCTACCTTGGTTTCGCCGTTTTTCTGCAACTCTGGGTTCCATCCTCGTTTCTCTTCAGGGCAGGTTGAGTCTTCGGACTGTCCTGGTGTGGATACTGTGGTAGACAGGTTGCAGCAGATTTGGACTCATGTAGTGGACAATTTGACCTTGTCCCAGGAGAAGGCTCAACGTTTCGCTAATCGCAGACGCTGTGTGGGTCCCCGACTTCGTGTTGGGGATTTGGTTTGGTTGTCTTCTCGTCATATTCCTATGAAGGTTTCCTCTCCTAAGTTTAAACCTCGTTTCATTGGTCCGTATAGGATTTCTGGGGTTCTTAATCCTGTGTCTTTTCGTTTGACCCTTCCAGATTCTTTTTCCATCCATAACGTATTCCATAGGTCATTGTTGCGGAGATACGTGGCACCTATGGTTCCATCTGTTGATCCTCCTGCCCCGGTTTTGGTGGAGGGGGAGTTGGAGTATATTGTGGAGAAGATTTTGGATTCTCGTGTTTCAAGACGGAAACTCCAGTATCTGGTTAAGTGGAAGGGTTATGCTCAGGAAGATAATTCCTGGGTCTTTGCCTCTGATGTCCATGCTCCCGATCTTGTTCGTGCCTTTCATATGGCTCATCCTGGTCGTCCTGGGGGCTCTGGTGAGGGTTCGGTGACCCCTCCTCAAGGGGGGGTACTGTTGTGAATTCTGTGGCAGAGCTCCCTCCTGTGGTCACAAGTGGTACTTCGGCTGATTCTCTCTATGAGCTTCCGTTGGTGGAGGAGAGTGGTACTGCGGCTTCTGAGTTTCCTTCCTCAGGTGATGTGGTGAAGTCGTTGGGTGCTGCTCTATTTAACTCCACCTAGTGCTTTGATCCTGGCCTCCAGCCAATGTTCTAGTATTGGACTTGTTTCCTCCTGGATCGTTCCTGTGGCCTGCTGCTCTGCATAGCTAAGTTCCGTTTTTGTTATTTTGTTTGCTGTTTTTTCTGTCCAGCTTGCATATTTGTTTTTTCTTGCTTGCTGGAAGCTCTGGGACGCAGAGGGTGTACCTCCGTGCCGTTAGACGGTACGGAGGGTCTTTTTGTCCCCTTTGCGTGGTTGTTTGTAGGGTTTTGTGTTGACCGCAAAGTTACCTTTCCTATCCTCGCTCTGTTCAGAAAGTCGGGCCTCACTTTGCTAAATCTATTTCATCTCTACGTTTGTCTCTTCATCTTACTCACAGTCATTATATGTGGGGGGCTGCCTTTTCCTTTGGGGTATTTCTCTGAGCCAAGGTAGGCTAATTTTCTATCTTCAGGCTAGCTAGTTTCTCAGGTTGTGCCGAGTTGCATAGGGAGCGTTAGGCGCAATCCACGGCTGCCTCTAGTGTGGTTGGAGAGGTTTAGGGATTGCGGTCAGCAGAGTTCCCACGTCTCAGAGCTCGTTCTATGTTTTTGGGTTATTGTGAGTTCACTGTATGTGCTCTGACTTCTATGTCCATTGTGGTACTGAATTACCGAATCATAACATATACACAATATGATGCTCTCTTATACACAGTACAATGCCCCCTCACTGTATATATACTGATGCCTTAATATCCCCCAAACTGTTTAATGGTTCCAACGGTGTATGATGGCCCCGTCACTGTAATCTCCACACTATGATGTCCCCCTAGAAAGCCTTCATATAGGATAATACACCAGTCCTCAATATAGTATAATGCACTACCCAAAGGTCTCCACATAGTATAATGCACTCCCCATAGGCCTCCATATTGTATAATGCACTCCCCATAGGCAGACTCTATATAAAGTATAATGCACTCCCCATAGGGCTCCATATATTATAATGCAGTCCCTATAGGTGTCCATATAGTATAACGCCCTTCACGTAGGCAGACTCTATAGTATACTGAACTCCCCATAGGCAGACTCTATAGCGTAATGCACCCCTATAGGCAGCCTCTGTAGTGTAATGCGCCCCATAGGCAGCCTCTTTAGTGTAATGCAGCCCCATAGGCAACATCTGTAGTGTAATGCACCCTATAGGCATCCTCTTTAATGTAATGCTCCTTCATAGGCATCCTCTGTAATATAATGCTCCCCCATAGGCATCTTATATAATGTAATGCACCCCCATAGGCATCTTACATAGTAACATAGTAACATAGTTAGTAAGGCCGAAAAAAGACATTTGTCCATCCAGTTCAGCCTATATTCCATCATAATAAATCCCCAGATCTACGTCCTTCTACAGAACCTAATAATTGTATGATACAATATTGTTCTGCTCCAGGAAGACATCCAGGCCTCTCTTGAACCCCTCGACTGAGTTCGCCATCACCACCTCCTCAGGCAAGCAATTCCAGATTCTCACTGCCCTAACAGTAAAGAATCCTCTTCTATGTTGGTGGAAAAACCTTCTCTCCTCCAGACGCAAAGAATGCCCCCTTGTGCCAGTCACCTTCCTTGGTATAAACAGATCCTCAGCGAGATATTTGTATTGTCCCCTTATATACTTATACATGGTTATTAGATCGCCCCTCAGTCGTCTTTTTTCTAGACTAAATAATCCTAATTTCGCTAATCTATCTGGGTATTGTAGTTCTCCCATCCCCTTCATTAATTTTGTTGCCCTCCTTTGTACTCTCTCTAGTTCCATTATATCCTTCCTGAGCACCGGTGCCCAAAACTGGACACAGTACTCCATGTGCGGTCTAACTAGGGATTTGTACAGAGGCAGTATAATGCTCTCATCATGTGTATCCAGAACTCTTTTAATGCACCCCATGATCCTGTTTGCCTTGGCAGCTGCTGCCTGGCACTGGCTGCTCCAGGTAAGTTTATCATTAACTAGGATCCCCAAGTCCTTCTCCCTGTCAGATTTACCCAGTGGTTTCCCATTCAGTGTGTAATGGTGATATTGATTCCTTCTTCCCATGTGTATAACCTTACATTTATCATTGTTAAACCTCATCTGCCACCTTTCAGCCCAAGTTTCCAACTTATCCAGATCCATCTGTAGCAGAATACTATCTTCTCTTGTATTAACTGATTTACATAGTTTTGTATCATCTACAAATATCGATATTTTACTGTGTAAACCTTCTACCAGATCATTAATGAATATGTTGAAGAGAACAGGTCCCAATACTGACCCCTGCGGTACCCCACTGGTCACAGCGACCCAGTTAGAGACTATACCATTTATAACCACCCTCTGCTTTCTATCACTAAGCCAGTTACTAACCCATTTACACACATTTTCCCCCAGACCAAGCATTCTCATTTTGTGTACCAACCTCTTGTGCGGCACGGTATCAAACGCTTTGGAAAAATCGAGATAGACCACGTCCAATGACTCACCGTGGTCCAGCCTATAGCTTACCTTTTATAATGTAATGCATCCTCTATAATGTAATGCACCCCCATAGCCACCCTCAGTAGTATAATGCATCCCAATAGCCACCCTCTATAGTGTAATGCACCCCACAGGCATCCTCTATAATGTAATGCACCCCCATAGCCATCTTCTATAATGTAATGCACCCCCATAGCCACCCTTTGTAGTATAATGCACCCGCATAGCCACCCTCTGTAGTGTAATGCACCCCATAGCCATCCTCTATAATGTAATGCACCCCATAGGCATCCTCTATAATGTAATGTACCCCCATAGCCACCCTCTGTAGTATAATACACCCACATAGGCATCTTGTATAATGTAATGCACCCCCTCTGTAGTATAATGCACCCCCATAGCCACCCTCTGTAGTGTTAAGCACCCCATAGGCATCATCTATAATGTAATGCACCCCCATAGCCACCCTCTGTAGTATAATGCATCCCAATAGTAACCCACTGTAGTGTAATGCACCCCATAGGCATCATCTATAATGTAATGCACCCCCATATCCACCCTATGTAGTATAATGCACCCCCATAGGCATCTTTTATAATGTAATGCATCCTCTATAATGTAATGCACCCCCATAGCCACCCTCAGTAGTATAATGCATCCCAATAGCCACCCTCTGTAGTGTAATGCACCCCACAGGCATCCTCTATAATGTAATGCACCCCCATAGCCATCTTCTATAATGTAATGCACCCCCATAGCCACCCTTTGTAGTATAATGCACCCCCATAGCCACCCTCTGTAGTGTAATGCACCCCATAGGCATCCTCTATAATGTAATGCACCCCATAGCCATCCTCTATAATGTAATGCACCCCATAGGCATCCTCTATAATGTAATGTACCCTCATAGCCACCCTTTGTAGTATAATACACCCACATAGGCATCTTTTAAATGTAATGCACCCTCTCTGTAGTATAATGCACCCCCATAGCCACCCTCTGTAGTATAATGCACCCCCATAGCCACCCTCTGTAGTGTAATGTAGCCCCATAAACCAAATACTCACCTCTCTTCCTCCTGGTTCCTGCGCTGCTCCCTGCTCCAGCTCATCTCCGACTGCAGGCACCGAGTACTGATGTCAACGCACCCACTGTCAGTGGCAGCTGACCCTGCGATGACAGGCGGGGCCCACTGCTGGCACACGGCCCCCCGCCTGCTCAGGGGCTCCATAGCGGCTGGGCGGCAGTGCAGGGAGATCAATTCTCCCTGCTTTGCTGCAGAATGTAATTGTATTGGCACGCTGTGCACACCGATAGTCATAGTAGCGTAGCTCCCGATGGGCCCCCTCAGAGCGCAGGGCCCTGAATGACCGCCCACCGGGGGCTACGCTACTAGTATTGATTGATAACTGTCCTATCTGGTCAAGTCTGTGGGATCTGGAGCGCCCGCCACTTGGTACCGGGTCTGGTCTTAAAGGGGATGTCACAGTGGCTGTGACCTGGTCCATGTCCCTGGGCGCCATATTGAAGGGGGAAAGGTCTTTTAAGGGGAACTGTAGAATAAAGTCTATTGTTCGTGATGGCGCCTGTGGTGTTTGGTCGATAGGGACCGACACTGCTTAAAGGGGTCCTCTGGGGTGATGTTATTGCAGCAATGATTGTAATGCTTCCCACAGGTGAAGCAGGGTCCCCAGGGCTTCCCAGGTGTAGGGCACCTATGGTGTGGTGGGTGGTGCAGTAAAGAACGAGGACACAGGTTTGCAGTCTTTACCTGGTTTACTATAGTTTCAGGCAGCCGCAGTCCAGGGCACCAGATCACAGGACAGGCAAGGTCCGGCCGGCTTGGAAGCGAATCCAGAGTCCCCTTTACCAGGTGGAGATGAAAGCCTTCCTCAAAGCGTGGTGGTGTTGTAATCCCTTACTGCCTATGGCTTCTAATAAGGTCCTCACAGTTCTTCTCTGTCCTCCATATAGGTTAGGACACAAACCCGTATGACAGGTGAACTGGGCCTTTTTACAGGGTCTCTATCAAGACCCGGGCTCTATGTGCCACTGTGCCTCCTGGGTTTTAGGGCAGACAGGTAACTTGCAGTTCAGCTGTCCTTCCGGTTTCTGCTGTGCCTCTTAGAGTCCGACACGGCCTCGGTCTTCCTGCTACCGGAATCTGCGCTAGCCAGGGAGGTAGCCAAATTACTGGTCTGCTCCCCTGGTGTCACTCTCCTGTGCCTTTTTCTCTCCTGCACACCTTCCACAAATTGTTCTTTCCTTCTAAGTTTCCTCTTTCTGCCAGGAGCTGCAGACCCCAACGTCTGCTCAGCTATTCTCCTATCGTACTAGCCCCGCCTCAGCTGATGTTCCTCGACAAGCTCCCTTCTGTCAATCTCACTCTAGCACATCTTTCCGCTTCCTTCCCCTCTGACAGGAACTGCCCCTTTTCCTCCAACCAGAATGTATTTATAGGGGAGTTCACCCTAAACCAGGTTTAGCGCTCCCCCTTCTGGCCTGGAGTGTGAACGTGTTGTATGTGAGATTTACCTGGTGAATGATATCCTTCATCGCTCCCAAGCGTGACATCCCTCTCCCCAAGGGGAAAGCAATGCCACTGTGATGACCAGGACCCTGGGGCGCCACAGATCTCCTGAAGGTCTCATCTATCCTGGGTGATTACTGGGCTATTTAGCACTCTGACAATAGCCAGACCTTGACCAATTGTAATTTGAGGCAAGTCCTACTCACACACTTACAAGACTTACCGTAAGGCAGGATAGTCAAGAGGCCTGGGGTCAATACCAAAAAGGCTTGTAATAGACCGAGATCAGAGTGTTAGGAAGGTAGCGGATCAAGATAAGGGGTAAGTCAAATGGAAGGTCAAAAAGATAAATCCTAGGTAAGCAACGGGATCAGAATATCACTTACAGTTATAGTACCTATAGAGTACAGAGCAAACACACATACACAGTATTTGAGCAAAGCTACAATTGGCAAAGGTCTGGGTATTGTCAGAGTGCTCAGTAGCCCTGTAATCACCCAGAACTGATGACACTTGCAAGAGATCCAACAGACCCAGCCAGATAGGATGGCAGAGCTGTCAATCAATACTCAAACACCTCTGCCTCAGATTGGGCAGCAGAGCTGTTACTCACAATCCTGACAGCTCAGCCAGCCCTCAATCGTATAGGGAAGCAGAACTATCATTCGCATTGTTCATTCAGGCTCCAGTGGCATTGCTTAGACCTAAACTTTGTAAGGACAATAGAGATACTAACAAATGTGTGATCTGAGAAGAAAATATTGTCAATATCAGCCCTTTGAAGGAGAGTAATATCTTGGTGTCTTAGTAAAAAATAGTCAATCCTCAAGTGTCCATCATGAATGTTAGAACAGAAAGACAAGTCTTTGTCTGCTGGGAAGAGTAGGCACCATATACCAACCAACTGATGTTCTTGCACTTGTTTTAGTACTCGTTTTTGCATGGGGCTGGAAAGGATGGACACACCCTTACAGTTGTCCATAGAGGCGTCCATAGCCGCACTGAAGTCTCCCCCCAAGATGAGCGTTCCAACCGTATCAATGACAATGTCCAGAGTAAAGAGAAAAAAATGCAATCGCACAGCCGCTATACGCTAGACCCTTACTGCTCCAGGGGCAAAAAAATGCACTGTTTAAGCCTTTTGTCAGAAAACAAACTAAACAAAAAAACCGCTGAAAAGATTATACCTTGGTGCTGCTTAAGAAAAACAGATCCAATATGATACATAAGAAGAGACTGAAAGCGCACTCACCGGTATTTGAACAATCAAAGCGGTTTATTCACATGAGATCATGCGGTATATAAGAATGATAGAAAATTTGTTTTCTGCTTTAAATATGGTCCTATGGACGCACAAATTAGAACAGCAATTCGAAAAAATTGGCAAATTCTCTGCCAAGATCCAGCGTTGAAGGAAATGACAGAGAAGGGTCCCCTTTTTGCCTGCCGCCGCAGTAAAAATATAGGGGATTTAATAGTTCGAAATCGGGTAACTTCATCTCATAATAATTGGCTCCAAAATACTGCACCCAAAGGAAATTTCCGTTGTGGGCATTGTAATTATTGTAATCAACATCAAACAGGAACTAATTTAAAAATTGGCCCAATAATGCATACAGTACGTGATTTCATCTCTTGTAGAACAACTCATGTGGTTTATATTTTATATTGCCCTTGTAGTTTTTTCTATATCGGGAAAACAATTCGCCCAATGTTTGTTCGATTCAGAGAACATCTCAATTCATTGCGCACAGGCAAGGGGGTCCCCCGTTTGATAAAGCACATGAATGAACAACATGGAGGTGATGCAAAATTGCTTCGATTTGCGGGGATAGAGAAAACTGCCCTACCGCAGGATGGCGGTAATTTAAATCGTATGCTTCTGCGTAATGAAGCAAAGTGGATATTAAGAGCCAATGCTTCTGGACCAACAAGGTTCAACGATAAAGTTGACATGTCTGTTTTTTTGTAAAAAATTCCTGTGTATTGGTTATCACATTATAGTATATTTCTTCCTAAATGATATTCTTCGTCACCCGTCAATGTTTTTATTGTATTTTAACTTTTCACTGTTTCACTCCCCCTTTTTTCCTCCGGATAGTGACTAATTGTTCATTATGACGAAGTGAATAATGGGAGGGACCGGAAGACTATTTCGTTAAAAGGCCCTCTCTCTCTTCACTCGCCATTGGATCTGTTGAAGTGCTCACCTAGCACGAAACAGCTGTCATCCTCTTTGTATTCACATACCCTCCCTGCACCGCATGATCTCATGTGAATAAACCGCTTTGATTGTTCAAATACCGGTGAGTGCGCTTTCAGTCTCTTCTTATGTATCGTATCAATGACAATTGTTCTAAAAAGTACAAAGAGCTCTATCCTGACCTGAGTTAGTTGATATACAGAAGCAAATGTAACTTTATTAGAAGCAGTAGATCATATGAACATAAGTAAACATCTTTCTCCATCATTGCGAGACTCTGAAAATATCCATGGTATTGAGAGCGAGATTAATATACAGGAAACTATGGATTTTGAATCTGGTGAAGAACTGAGATATACTGTAGGGAATGTATAATTAGATAATTTATAAGGTTTGCTCTGACAAAAATGTGTTTCCTTAAGAAAGGCTACATCCAGCTTTCTTTTACATAGGAAATGTAATAATATGGACCATTATTCTGGGCTATGTAGTATTTTGACATTCAGGGAACCCACTATTAGATCAGAACCATTATTGGCCGGCATCTTCACAATGTACTAATAGGATTAGGCAAATACAGAGAGGGGTAAAGGAATAGAGAAGTGAGTGGGGAGGAGGAAAAGATGGGAAGAGGGTGAGATGTCAGAAAAAAGAAAAAGCTAGCTAATGGAAGTAACATAGGAATGACAATAATCCAAAGTGGGTTCAGGGAGGTATATAGAAAAAAGAAGATAAAAAAAATGAAAAGGACTAAGCTAACGCTAGATGCTTGGGATTTATTGCTGACCTGACGCCAAACTTTTTTAGACTGGGGTGTAAAGAAGACCGCAAGGTAAAGCTCCGTGGAACATCATTGCATCATGGAAGAAGAAACAACATCCCCCAATACAATTACTTATAGTACGACAGGGAAGGCAGAGCAGCTTAGAATTCTACAAGTATTGGTGTTCATTTCTATACAGGATGAAAACCGGGAACATGAGTATTATTGAGTATTATAGAATCTTATAGCTGTTTAAAGATCATAAATAGTATGGACAAACAGCCATTGATTGTTATAGAGACTTCTCAAGGCGTGAAATAGGTCCAAAACAACTCTCCTGTCCAAAACCCCCCTCTTTGACCTAGCGCCATCCAATGCCCCTTGTATCTCCATCCATCTCAAGACAGGTTCAATCAAATTCAGAGTTTACCACTTGATGCCATGTAGAACTGCCAACATCCCAACATTACTGAACATTAGTGTAAGGTGATAAAGGTATACATGAAACGTTCTGTTTGACAAGACGTCCGTAAGGGGGAGTCCAACAGCAATGTGTTAAGCAGGAAAATAATTTGAGGGATCCTAAGTCAGCGAAGGAGAATCAGATCCGTTCTTATTGCTGATAGAGGATGGATGATCATTCCTTCTTGCATGCTTCAGCATTGGTGGAAATCCTTCCATAGAAAGCCAAATAGGAATAGTTATGGAATCCATCCTGAGGAAGTCAAACAGAGCATTTCAATCTGTGTGTCCCTTAAGAAAAAGTAGAGCTTTCTTTATGATGAAATGAAAAGGGTTAAATAAATAAGGCAGCACACTGCAGCGCTAAAACATGTAAACTTGAAATACGAAATTTGAACTGCATTACTGCACTAGAAATATGAAAAATGAAAGCGTTTAGCGCATAAAAATGGTCAATTTTATGTGTACCTGGTAGCCCCTTTACGGCATCTCTCTTATACCAGGTCCTAAACTTGCCTTACCTCGCTGAGAATAAACGTCTCCATCATGTCTATGTTTGGATGTGCCGGTCAGGTTTTTGAAATGTATTCTTTAGCCTTCTGATTGTGCACTCCGCCTCCTAGCCTACAGGTGTTTTAATTACAGCAGGTCCAATACCCCTCCACAGAGAGAGAGAATTTTAGTCTAGGAAGAGGTTTCACATGTACCCATTCAGATGGAGACGTTTATTCTCAGCGAGGTAAGGCAAGTTTAGGACCTGGTATAAGAGACCAGGTACACATAAAATTGGCCATTTTTATGCGCTAAACGCTCTCATTTTTCATATTTCTAGTGCAGTAATGCAGTTCAAATTTCGTATTTCAAGTTTACATGTTTTAGCGCTGCAGTGTGCTGCCTTATTTACTTAACTATATACGAGTTGGCGACTCTAGGTTCAGCACCTGTTCACACTTAGTCTATGTTTGGATGTGCCGGTCAGGTTTTTGAAATGAAAAGGGTGTCCCAATCTGTAAGAAGCGCCAACTTCACAGATATTTGCAAGAAGTCGTTGAAAGAGGTACTTCATGTAAATTGTATGACCATAGACATAATTTAACCACTACACCCTCCAAAGATATGGGTTTGTGAACCAACGACTGCAAAGAATATCCTCCTTATCTGTGTAGTAGTGAAGTCTGCATAATACATCTCTTTGTTTATTTGGATCAATAGGGCTTATTCTGGCGACAATGCACTCTGTGAATAGCATAAAAGAGGCATCTCATGGTATGTGAAAGTGCATGTTGCAAAAATCAGACCTAGTCTGGCTGTGGTGTATAGGGTTGTTAGACCAAGGTGCAGTGCCCAGGAATGGGGGCAGATTGGACATCCTCAGTGTAGGTTTCTTTCTCTGTTTAATGAGGGCACTTGGAAACTCATCATTTGCCTACAGCTGGTTTGGGCACTGGCGTCATTGTAGCTGAAGAAGATTGGTCCATGTCGGGATGAGTGGGTGAGAAAAATACACCTAATAAAATTGGTATAATTGGTATGTGTACCTTCGGGGCCAGAGATTGATAGCGAGGCTGTTGCCTCATCACTTTCTGGGCTTCACCAGAGGTATATTAAGTAGAAAACATCCATGTAAGGTGCATGTTTCCACAGAGCACAAGCAGTGTGTGTCCTCACTCCACCATGGATAAGCCATGCCACCCATATAGTTTCTTTTATATTCCACTCAGAGGCATAGCTAGGGATTTGGTTCAGGGGTGGCGAACTTCTGAGTTGGCCCCGAACCAGGTAATCCTGATCACAACTATGGTGGCGCACCCTCATAGTGGATGTAGGAGAACCTCAGCAAATGACCGCACTGTTACTCACAAAAATCTCTATGCAAAGACCAACACTGATATTACTGCCATATGGTAGCCATATAGTGGTAGATATCAGTCCTGCTGAACATGTAAGAGATTACAGTACAGTTACAGATAGTTACAGATGTGCCGGTTCACATTGCATTAGAGGCGTCCGTTAGATGGACTACGTTACACCACGGCATAACACAGTCCGTTAACGCTGCCATTAAGTCCTATGTCGGACGCATCGCTAGCGCATGCCCACAATGGGCGTGGGCTAGCGATGTGCCGTCATTGAGTGATGGACCCTGGGACGCGGGCTGCAGCGTTTCTGGGTCTGTCACTGCTAGCGCAGATAGAGCATCTGCTAGCTCTATCAGCACTTGCGTTAACAGCAGCCTGTTAACCCCTTAGTGACAGAGCCAATTTGGTACTTAATGACCGAGCCAATTTTTGCATTTCTGACCACTGTCACTTTATGAGGTTATAACTCTGGAACGCTTCAACGGATCCCGCTGATTCTGAGATTGTTTTTTCGTGACATATTGTACTTCATGTTAGTGGTAACATTTCTTCGATACTACTTGCGGTTATTTATGAAAAAAACGGAAATATGGCGAAAATTTTTAAAATTTTACAATTTTCAAACTTTGTATTTTTATGCCCTTAAATGAGAGAGATATGTCACGAAAAATAGTTAATAAATAACATTTCCCACATGTCTACTTTACATCAGCACAATTTTGGAAACAAAATTTTTTTTGTTAGGGAGTTATAAGGGTTAAAAGTTGACCAGCAATTTCTCATTTTTACAACACCATTTTTTTTTTTAGGGACCACATTACATTTGAAGTCATTTTGAGGGGTCTATATGATAGAAAATAATGAAGTGTGACACCATTCTAAAAACTACACCCCTCAAGGTTCTCAAAACCACATTCAAGAAGTTTATTAACCCTTTACGTGCTTCACAGGAACTGAAACAATGTGGAAGGAAAAAATGAACATTTAACTTTTTTTGCAAACATCTTAATTCAGAACCATTTTTTTATTTTCACAAGTGTAAAAACAGAAATGTAACCATAAATTTTGTTATGCAATTTCTCCTGAATACGCCAATACCCCATATGTGGGGGTAAACCACTTTTTGGGTGCACCGCAGAACTTAGAAGTGAAGGAGCGCCGTTTGACTTTTTCAATGCAGAATTGGCTGGAATTGAGATCGGACGCCATGTCACGTTTAGAGAGCCCCTGATGTATCTAAACAGTGGAAACCCCCCACAAGTGACACCATTTTGGAAACTAGACCCCTTAAGGAACTTATCTAGATGTGTGGTGAGCACTTTGAACCCCCAAGTGCTTCACAGAAGTTTATAACGTAGAGCCGTGAAAATAAAAAATCGCTTTTGTTTACACAAAAATGATCTTTTCACCCACAAATTCTTATTTTCACAAGGGTAACAGGAGAAATTAGACCACAAAAGTTGTTGTGCGATTTCTCCTGAATACGTCGATACCCCATATGTGAGGGTAAACCACTGTTTGGGCGCACCGCAGAGCTTGGAAGTGAAGGAGCGCCGTTTTACTTTTTCAATGTAGAATTGGCTGGAATTGAGATTGGACGCCATGTCGCGTTTGGAGAGCCCCTGACGTGCCTAAACAGTGGAAACCCCCCACAAATGACCCCATTTTGGAAACTAGACCCCTTAAGGAACTTATCTAGATGTGTGGTGAGCACTTTGAACCCCCATGTGCTTCACAGAAGTTTATAATGTAGAGCCGTGAAAAAAAAAATCGAATTTTTTCTACAAAAAATGATCTTTTTGCCCACAAATTTTTATTTTCACAAGGGTAACAGGAGAAATTAGACCACAAAAGTTGTTGTGCAATTTCTCCTGAGTACGCTGATACCCAATATGTGGGGGTAAACCACTGTTAGGGCGCACCGCAGAGCTTGGAAGAGAAGGAGTGCCGTTTTACTTTTTCAATGTAGAATTGGCTGGAATTGAGATTGGACGCCATGTCGCGTTTGGAGAGCCCCTGATGTGCCTAAACAGTGGAAACCCCCCACAAGTGACACCATTTTGGAAACTAGACCCCTTAAGGAACTTATCTAGATGTGTGGTGAGCACTTTGAACCCCCATGTGCTTCACAGAAGTTAATAACGTAGAGCCGTGAAAAAAAAAATATTTTTTTTTTCACAAAAAAGATATTGTAGCCCCCAAGTTTGTATTTTCACAAAGGTAACAAGAGAAATTGGACACCAGAAGTTGTTGTCCAATTTATTCCGAGTACGCTGATGCCCCATATGTGGGGGTAACCCACTGTTTGGGCGCACGGCAGAGCTCAGAAGGGAGGGAGCACCATTTGACTTTTTGAGCACAAAATTGTCTGTCGTGTTTGGAGACCCCCTGATGTACCTAAACAGTGGAAACCCCCCCAATTCTAGCTCCAACCCTAACCCCAACACACCCCTAACCCTAATCCCAACCTGATCCATAATCCTAATCACTAACCCTAACCATAATCACAACCCTTACCCCAAAACAACCCTAATGTCAAC
Source organism: Ranitomeya imitator (assembly GCF_032444005.1). Classification (NCBI taxonomy): domain Eukaryota; kingdom Metazoa; phylum Chordata; class Amphibia; order Anura; family Dendrobatidae; genus Ranitomeya; species Ranitomeya imitator. The sequence continues at coordinate 503,340,438 of NC_091283.1, read as the reverse complement.
CCTAACCATAACCCTAATCAAAACCCTAAATCCAACACACCCCTAAACCTAATCTCAATCCTAACCTCAAACCTAACCCTAATCCCAATACACCCCTAATCACAACCCTAACCTTAACCCTAATCCCAAACCTAACCCTAATCCCAAGCGTAACCCTAATGCCAACCCTAACCCTAATACCAACTCTAATCCAAACCCTAACCCCAAATCTAACCCTAACTTTAGCCCCAACTTCAGCCCCAACCCTAACCCTAAGGCTACTTTCACACTTGCATCGTTTGGCATCCGTCGCAATCCTTCTTTTTGGACAAAAAACGGATCCTCCAAATGTGCCCTCAGGATGCGTTTTTTGCCCATAGACTTGTATTGCCGACGGATCGTGACGGATGGCCACACGTCGCGTCCGTCGTGCACTGGATCAGTTGTGTTTTGGCAGACCGTCGGCACAAAAAAACGTTCAATGAAACGTTTTTTGTACGTCGCATCCGCCATTTCTGACCGCGCATGCGCATTTTCACAACGTGCGTCGGTATGTCGGGCCGACGCATTGCGACGGCCCCGTACCGACGTAAGTGTGAAAGAAGCCTAACCCTAAATTTAGCCCCAACCCTAACCCTAAATTTAGCCCCAACCCTAACCCTAAATTTAGCCCCAACCCTAACCCTAAATTTAGCTCCAACCCTAACCCAACCCCTACCCATAGCCCTAACCCTAACCCTAGCTCTAGCCCTAACCCTAACCCTACCCCTATCCCTAACCCTAACCCTACCCTTACCCCTAACCCTAACCCTACCCCTACCCCTAACCCTACCCCTAACCCTACCCCTAACCCTAACCCTAATTTTAGCCCCAACTGCTGTTCTCCTGCCGGCCAGCAGATGGAGACAGATGGTGGGCGCACTGCGCATGCGCCCGCCATTTTCTTTTGCCGGCGGCCAGGAGGAGCAGCAGGAGGATCCAGGGACACAGGTGAGTATGATAGGGTCCCCGAATCCCCCTATTTCTCTGTCCTCTGATGTGCGATCACATCAGAGGACAGAGAATTACACTTTGACTTTTTTTTTTTTTTTTGCGATCGCCGGTAAACAGTTAATTACCGGCGATCGCAAAACGGGGGTCGGTAAAACCGACCCCGATCATGCTCTTTGGGGTCTCGGCTACCCCCGGCAGCCGAGACCCCAAAGATTCTCGCGGGGCCGGCCGGCGGGCGCACTGCGCATGCGCCCGCCATTTTGAAGATGGCGGCACCCACCGGGAGCCACGAGGAGCATCGGGGGAGACAGGTAAGTATTGGGGGGCTTTCTGGACCCCTTTTCTCTGTCCTCCGATGTACGATCACATCGGAGGACAGAGAAATTAAAAAAGATCAGGTTTTTTTTTTTTTTTTGCGATCGCCGGTAAACGGTTAATTACCGGCGATCGCAAATGCGGGGTGGGTAAAAAACCCCCCGAATCATGTTCTCTGGGGTCTCGGCTACCCCCGGCAGCCGAGACCCCGGAGAAAATCCGACTCTGGGGGGCGCTATTCACTTTTTCCACAGTGCCGTTAATTAACGGCGCTGTGGTTTAAGTACCCTTAGCGGCCGCCGTTAAAAGGTGTATCGGCGGTCGCTAAGGGGTTACACATGTGTTGAACAGGCTGCTGTTATCGCAATGTGAACAAACAACCCAGCATAGCCAGCCACTAGACTCTAAAACTTAACATTTAATATGTATACCTCTAAAATTATGTGTACTTTAAAAACAATTTGGTGCTCATGTTTAAACGTGCACTAGACAAGAAAAATGGCATGATCTCACCCAATTGCTGTCTCTCTTCTTGTTGTAGATTCTTGTGCTTATTGAGAGCACGGCATGGGATGGAGACCAATAGACCTTTTCCAATGGGGGGGAGAAGAAAAGAAAAAAAAAAAAAAAAATATAGGTAGGTGGGGGGGAAGGGTTTAAAGCTATCTTCCCTGTCGTGCCCCGTGTATAAGACTCCCGCCCTAACAAGGGCAGTCCCCAAGTTTGAGCCTACTTAATGAAGCCCTTTGGTTAGTATAACCACCCTGGATGATATGTCCTCTTTCTCTTCCCAACGCGTTTCCCTCCCCGTTACGGGGGTTCATCAGGGGAATAAAATGTCCAGGTTAAATGTCCAGGTTAATGGAGGTATTCTGCAGTGGCAGACATAACCTCATTCAGCGGCGTCCTCCATGTGAGGATAAGGCAGTCCCAGGGGAGGGAAACGCGTTGGGAAGAGAAAGAGGACATATCATCCAGGGTGGTTATACTAACCAAAGGGCTTCATTAAGTAGGCTCAAACTTGGGGACTGCCCTTGTTAGGGCGGGAGTCTTATACACGGGGCACGACAGGGAAGATAGCTTTAAACCCTTCCCCCCCACCTACCTATATTTTTTTTTTTTTTTCTTTTCTTCTCCCCCCCATTGGAAAAGGTCTATTGGTCTCCATCCCATGCCGTGCTCTCAATAAGCACAAGAATCTACAACAAGAAGAGAGACAGCAATTGGGTGAGATCATGCCATTTTTCTTGTCTAGTGCACGTTTAAACATGAGCACCAAATTGTTTTTAAAGTACACATAATTTTAGAGGTATACATATTAAATGTTAAGTTTTAGAGTCTAGTGGCTGGCTATGCTGGGTTGTTAGTTAAAAGTGGTCAGACGTGATTAGGAACGATACGTTCTGGTTTCTTTCTTTTTTCCTGCTGAATTCACATCGCAATGTGAACCCAGCCTTAGGCTGGGTTCACATTACGTTATTGGCGTCCGTTAGACAGACTACGTTACACCGCGGCATAAATGCGGTGTAACGTAGTCCGTTAACACCGCCATTAACTCCTATGTCGGACACATCGCTAACGCACGCCCACAATGGGCGTGCGCTAGCGATGTGCCATCATTGAGTGACGGACCCTGAGACGCGGGCTGCAGCGTTTCCGCGTCCGTCACTGCTAGCGCAGTTAGAGATAGCAGATGGTCTATATGCGCTAGCGCGATGGAGAATATCGGGACATGCGTCAGCAGCCCGTTCACGTATGTGTTGAACGGGCTGCTGTTTAACGCAATGTGAACCCGGCCTTACAGCTGATGTTCTTTCTAGGGGAGTCATTCACTTTTCCTTCTGTCCCAGACCAACATGACAGTTTCTTACAGCCAAGACTCATCTGCAGAGATTACAATAAAGACACATTTGACTTCTCACAGTTCCAGCACTGTCCTCATCTGCCCCCAATCTGCCCTGTGCAAGTGCCCTAGAAAACAATGCTGATATTTTGCCCCCTACAAAGTAATAATGCCCTCTATGTGCCCCTTTGACAAGTCACAATAACCTCAGTTCCCATAACAAAAAGTGCCTACGTAACATTTAATAATGTCCTCCCCTGTACAGCTCCCTTCTACGCAAAGTATAATGCCCCCACACTATATAGTACCCTCCTACACAGTATATTGACCCTTTAATAGCTTCTAAACTGTTTGATGGCCCCAACACTGTATAATTGCCCCCACACTATACAAAAGCCCCACATTAGCTTCCACATTTTATGATGGCCCACTCACTGTATGATGGCTCCCTCACAGTAGTCCACACACTGTATGATAGCCCCCTCAGTAGCCCCCACAGTGTATGATGGCCCCCTAAGTAGCCTCCATATAGTTTAATGAACCCCATAGTCTTCCATATAGTATAATGCAATCCCCATAGTCCTCTATATAGTATAATGCACCCCCCCATAGTCTTCGATACAGTATAATGCACTCTCCATAGTCCTCCCTATGGGATAATGCTCCCCATAGTCCTCAATATAGTATCATGCATCCCATGGTTCTCAGTATAGTATAGTCCATCCCATAGTCCCCAATATAGTATAATGTACTCCCCATAGTCCCCAATATAGTATAAAGCATCCCATAGTCCCCAATATGGTATGATGCCTAGCTAATATTGCTAATACATGTTACGATAGAGCATTATGTAATGTATTCTTACCAGTAACCGCTAATCAAAATCTAAAAATGTACTGCTCAGGCTAGGTTCACATTGCGTTAGGGCAGTCCGTTTAGCGCATAGCGCTATGGACTGCGCTAACGCATTGTCCCAAAAGGGATCGCATTTGCCGATCCCGCTAGCGCAGATGCCCGATCTGCGCTAGCGAGGAACGGACCGCGAACGCTGCAAGCAGCGTTCGAGGTCCGTCACTCAAATGACGGCACATCGCTAGCGCACGCCCAATGTGGGCATGCTCTAGCGATGCGTTCGCCATTACAAGCAATGGCGGCGTTAACGGACTACATTACACCACGTTATGCCACGGTGTAACGTAGTCCGTTAAACGGGTTCACACAACGCAGTGTGAACCTAGCCTTATTATAAAGTTTATAAATCATATTGTTCCTGCTATTCAGCCCTTGTACATTGGTCAACAGCTCTCCCCACACAGTATGATGTTCACATAATTACAATAATTTTTATTTTTATAGTGCCAACGTGTTACACAGCATTTTAAAATTCCGAGGGTACTTGTACAAACAAGATAAGACATAAGAGAGTAACACATAATTCAAACGCTTTCCTAAACAAGCTGTACATGTACAATAATTGCCAGACTGGATGCATAGTGCAGCGATTTCCTGCTTGTTCTGTCATTCTGTGCCGCGTTGGAAGATTTCAGTACAACCTTTTATGACCGTGACTGTTGTGTACGGCAAAGGAAGTGACGTCTGGTCCTGAATAACCTGCGTTTGCTCACATGTAACATTATTACAATCAGTAAATACATAAAAATCAGCTGGTAAATGGAATTATCACGTTAACTGTACCAATATCATACAAAAGAAACTAAAAAGAATAACATTTTTTTCTTTCTTTTCATTATAGTATAGTATCATTTCAGTTTAAGACTGCATTTAAAGTGACCTGGGAAAAAATTGAAATCTCCACTCCCCACTACCAAAAATGTACAATTATTATGAGAAGCATCTCTTAGGAGTAGATGGTGTGGCAAATGCCTCGGGTGCTGGATGTTTGGAGGTGTTGGGTGCCGGTCTCCAAAAGGAACTAATGTTCCCAGTTCTCACATAGGAGCCTTTTCAAACTTGAAAAATATCTAATTTCAAGACTGAAACATAGTATGAATAAAACCTTTTGACTGTTCGCAACTTTTTGATCAGAAAGTTTGGATTCCTGTCACCAGCTAATAACTGTCCAGTTTTTGCTCTTATGTTAGTCTTGTTTAAATCAACCATACAGCTCCAGAAATATGGGTCTTTTTATTTGGTACTAATTCTTAGGGTATTATCAAGGGGCCTGACACACAGGATTCTCTAGGGGGGGTGGGTGTTTAGGCTGTTTTTGAGTCACGCCCCCTTAGTAAATACTGTGGAAATTAAAGGGAACCTGTCACCAGCAAAAATGCTATTACTTGCAGATATGGACTTAATCTGCAGGTTGATAGCGTTACTAATCTGTCCACCAGAAAAAAAGGTTTTTCCTCTTACCTTCTTGGTGTCCAGGATGTTCTCCACCTCGAAAACGTCCTCAGAGCTGACTGGAGAAGGAGTTGTGCCTGGATCTTTGAAGAAGGAACTAAGGGCAACAGGCTTTAGGAGAGAAACGTGGAAGGAGTTGGGGATCCGTAAAGAGGCAGGGAGTTTGAGCTTGTAGGCTATAGGATTAATTTGTTTAAGAACCTCGAACAGAACGATGAAGCGAAGACCTAGTTTATTGGAGAGTATGTTGAGACAACATATCTAGACAACAGCCAGACCTTTCCCCCAGGACAAAACAGAGGCGGATCCAGATGTCTCTTGTGTTTTTTTTAAACAATTCAGAGAATTTCAATGAGGTGTACTTGGTGTCCTCTCAGATTTTAGAAAAACCCTTAATGACAGATTCCGCAGAAGGAATATCAGAGGAAGTGGAATACTGTATATAATACATAATACTGTATGGAGGACTATGGGGAGAGCATTATACTATATGGAGGACTATTATGAGGTTTAATATACTGTATGGAGGACTATTAAGTGCATTATACTATATGGAGGACTATGGGGAGTACATTATACTATATGGAGGACTATGAGAAGTGCATTATACTATATGTAGGACTATGGGGAGTGCATTATACTATATGGAGGTCTTTGGGGAGTGCATTATACTATATGGAGGTCTCTTGGGGTGCATTATACTGTATGGAAGAATATTGGTTGTGCATTATAATATATGGAGGACTTTGGTGAGTGCAAGACTTCTATATACACCCTTGCTCCTCCCCAATGATGGGCCAGCCTTATAGTTAACCCTGTGACCTCTGACTAACAGAAACTGCAGCCTGCAGGATGATAAAAACATGCAATACAGTACATTTTTATACATTTAACAGGGGTACTCAGAGGGGTGTTACATAATTTCCACCTTTACAATTTATTTACAATTGCTCATTTTGCTCTTTAACCCACTTAATTCTTTTTTTGTCTTCCTTATGTAGAAACAGGAAGTCTCTTGTCCCTGTATTTATCATCCCCCTCTGCTCCTGACCCAGCTGCTCCCTTCTCCACTGCCAGAGACATTTGCAGGGAAAACTGACCTCCTGTTTCTGCATAGAGCTTAGAAGGATTCAGATAGCCAGTTTTTATCACGTGATTAGTAAAAAAAAAGATATTGACGTTTCAGAGTAGATCACACTGCTGTTTAAAAGAAGCAGTTTCAGACAGAGTGGAATAACAATTTCGTAGCACATGTACGGTAGTTTGATTTTCAAAAAGAGCTCAGTGCAAGCATGAAACGCGTAAAAATAAAAACTACGACATTGCTATTTCACTCTGGAACTGCTTTCTTCATACAGCAGCTCAGTCTACTCTGAAACGTCAATCTCCTTTTTCTACTAATTGATATGCAAAATAAGGTTTCCCTTCATTTGCCGACCGGACTGCAGCAGCTGTAATATTCATGGACCATTATTGGAGTTGTAACAATCACAACCCTTTCAAGTGAGCAACTTCATAACTAATTTCTTAGCTGTACCTTTCAATATCACTCTGTGATATTGTCTCCCCCCTGTTTTTCTATAATCACGTGATGTCATAGACCAAATAGAAAACAGAAGAATTAATTGGGTAGAAAGACAAAATGAGCAGTTTGTAAGTGCATAGTGCTATATAAAATGATGATTGCAATATAGTAAGATGATAAACATTTTGATGGAAGTGCTTCTTTAACCCCTTAACGACCACCAATATGCCTTTTCACGGCGGCAATTAAGGGTACTTAAACCACAGCGCCGTTAATTAACGGCACTGTGGAAAAGGTGTATAGCCCCCCCCAGAGTCGGAATTTCTCCTGGGTCTTGGCTACCAGGGGTAGCTGAGACGCCAGAGAACATGATTCGGGTCGGTTTGTTGTGATCGCCGTTATTAACGGTATAACCGCAAAAAAAAAAAAATCAGATTCTCCATTTAATTTCTCTCTCATAACATGAAGTACAATATGTCATGAAAAAAAAAACAATATCAGATTCAGTGAAATCCTTTGAAGCGTTCCAGAGTTATAACCACATAAAGTGACAGTGGTCAGAATTGCAAAAATTGGCTTGGTCATTAAGCTGCAAATTGGCTCTGTCACTAAGGGGTTAAGGTATTAATCAGCGTAATGGAATGATGCCCTGACTCAATATGTCTGACTCTCTCTAGACTAGCTCAGCGCACATGTGTGGTCCCTCCCTGTGTGATGCACTGCTTAGTTGCCATGATACCAACCTATGCTTAGTCTTTATTGGCTTTTCTAGACATGTGACACTTTCTAAGAGATCTGAGTCATTTCTGTAGCCTCAGGTGTTAACTCTGTGCTTCAGTGAACTACAAACCCCACTGACATTAAGTAAACCTGTGATGTTCAGCTTCTCCTCCGGCGCATCTGTCTCTCTCCTGAGTGATTTACATGTGTAAGAAAAATTTATTGGATATTTATTGAGATGCTCCATAATCTTAAACGGTTGTCTGATCACACCATATTGATGAAGTAAATAACGGATTATTGGGGTATCAGACCCACTCTGATCTCATATTGATGACCTACTCTTTGGATAGCTCTTCAATATTGTGTGACCAGAAAACCCATTTAGGCTATGTGCACACGTTGCGGATTTATATATATGTTCTCCCCGTGTTTGCATGTGTTTCCTCCAGGTTCTCCGGTTTCCTCCCACATTCCAAAGACATACTGAGAGGGAATTTCGATTGTGAGCCCCATCGGGAACAGTGATGATAATGTGTGCAAACTGTAAAGCGCTGCGGAATATGTTAGCGCTATATAAAAATAAAGATTAGTATTATTATTTTGCTGCGGATCCACAGCAGATTGGCCGCTGCGGATTCGCAGCTGTTTTCCATGCGGTTTTCAGTACCATGTAAACCTATGGAAAACAAAATCCGCAGTGCATAATGCTGCAGAAAATATCGTGTGGAAACGCTGCGGTGTATTTTCCGCAGCATGTCAATTCTTTGTGCAGATTCCGCAGCAGTTTACACCTGCTCCATAATAGGAATCCGCAGGTGGAATCCGCACAAAAACCGCAGGAATTCCATGGTAAATGGATTTTACAAAAAATCCGCACCTTATCCCGCAACGTGGGAACATAGCCTCAAATAGCAAATGGTCTGAAAAATATAACACTATCTTTGGATTGCATTTGTAATCACTTAATTATTGTACTTGCACTGGGATAGATAGATGTGTGAACCTTTTTCATGCAACTTACAAGTACATGTGCACTGCAGAGTATTTAAGGCATACAAGTCCGTGAGGACATTTAACATCAATCATTCTAGTATGAATGATTGGTGTTAAATATGTTCACTAATTTGTAAAAAATGGGCTATTCAATAGTATTTTTCTACTTGAGATGGTGTGCTGCTTCCAGTTTTTTCCACTATATTTAACCCCTTTGAGACCTTGCCCTTTTTCATTTTTGCGTTTCTGTTTTTCGCTCCCCTTTTTCCCAGAGCCATAACATTTTTATTTTTCTGTCAATATGGCCATGTCAGGGCTTGTTTTTTGCGGAACAAGTTGTAATTTTGAACAACACCATTGGTTTTACCATATTGTGTTCTCAAAAATGAGGGGGAAAATCCAAGTGCGGTGAAATTGCAAGAAAAGTGCAATTCCACAAAGGTTGTTTGGATTTTTTTTTACCAAGTACAGCAAATGCTATAACTGACCTGTTATTATGATTCTCCAGGTCATTACAAGTTCATAGCCACCAAATATGTCTAGGTTCTTTTTTAAGTGGTAAAAAAAAAAGTTTGTTTTAAAAAAAAAAAATTGTGCCATTTTCCGAGACCCGTAGCATCTTCATATCTCTCGATCTCAGGTTGGGTGAGGGCTTATTTTTTGTGCGCCAAGCTGATGTTTTCATTGATTCCATTTTGGTGCAGGTATGATCTTTTGATCACCCGTTATTGCATTTTAATGCAATGTCGCAGCGAACAAAAAAAGTAACTCTGGCGTACTGACTTTTTTCTCGCTATGGCGTTTAGCAATCATGATATATATACTGATAGATTGGGCGATTTTGAACACGGCGATACCAAATATGTGTATGTTTGATTTTTTTTATTGTTTGAATTTGAATGGGGCGAATGGGGGGTGATTTAAACTTTTATATATTTTTTTATTTTTTTACTATTATTAAAAAACATTTTTTTTTACTTTTGGCATGTTTCAATATTCTCCATGGGAGACTAGAAGCTGCCATAACCTGATTGCCTCTGCTACATACAGGCGATGATCAGATCACCTGTATGTAGCAGAATACCTCACTTGCTATGAGTGCCGACCACCGGGCGGCTGACAGTGACAACCACAGATGTCTCCAGGAGACCTCTGGTTGTCATGCCAACCCAACGTTGACCCGCGGTCATGTGAGTCACCGATGGGCGGATTTCCGGCCTGATGGGCGGAAGCGTGTGTTAAATGCCACTGTCAGAGTTTGACATCGGCATTTAATGGGTTAACAGCCACGGGTGGATCGCGATTCCACCTACGGATGTTCCGGACACGTCAGCTGTTTAAAACAGCTGACATGTCCTGGAAAAGATGTGAGCTCACCGCCGGAGCCCACATCAAAGGGAGAGAAGCGACCTGCGCAGTACTAATATGGCGCAGGTCACAAAGGGGTTACAGGACTGGTATGTACCTGGGAGGCTTGTCTTTTTCTTTGTAGATGGATCGATGGATAGACAGATAGATGGATAGTTAAATAGATGGGTAGATGGATGTGTGGATCGATCTATCTATCTATCTATCTTAGCAAAAAAAGAACAGCACAACCCTTTACTTATCTTCAGGTGCAAGGCCCCCTGGTGATCCGTCCAGTGATTACACCAATATACAAGTATTCAAAAAAAGAGGCAGCACTCCATTTCTTCTGTGAAAGCGTGGAAGATTTAATCAACCCACTTGTCTGGGCCCAGACAAGTGGGTTGATTAAATCTTCCACGCTTTCACAGAAGAAATGGAGTGCTGCCTCTTTTTTTTAATACATATCTATCTATCTCTATCTATCTCTTTCATATCTATCTATCTAATCAAATCCTACCAAGGACAACATCTGCAAGGAGTTTGTATGTTCTCCCCGTGTTTGCGTGGGTTTCCTCCCACATTCCAAAGACATAGGGAATTTAGAATGTGAGCCCCATCGGGGACAGTGATGATAATGTATGCAACCTGTAAAGCGCTGCGGAATATGTTAGCGCTATATAAAAATAAAGATTATTATTTTATCTATCTATCTATAGATCTATCCATCCATCTATCTATCTATCTACGGTATCTATCTATCTATCTATCTATCTATCTATCTATCTATCTATCTATCCATCTATCCCATATCTATTTATCTATCTATTTATCCATCTATCTTCAAAGAAACAAAAACTGAGCAACATGACCTAACAAAATGAAGCAAATGTAAACTAAAGAGTGCAGCAGACCCTGTGTGCACCAAGATATATGCAAAAATATATCGCCTTGACATGGCTGGTGGGCACACATGATGTTGGCCAATTCGTGCTCAAAGTACCCCAATTTTACGGTCTATATTAACAATAATTCCATTTAAAATTCATATATAAAATGTTTGCATGTATCTTTGCACACAATATATGTATCTATCATCTATCTATCTATAACATATTAACAAGTATAACAACTCTATTATTTTTGGATATCTTTGGTTAGATAAAAAAAAAGACAATACTAATTTTCATCTATAATATTATCATCTATATTATATGATTTATTTATAAAATGACATGCAAATAGTAAGACAAGAACTAGAAATGCCAGGAATGCTATATGGTATTTCTATTATATAATACCACTCCCTCGGTTGCAGTGGTCATGCTGAAATGTCCATCTGTTCCTCTGTTCTGTGATGCTCGGATCACACCGCGCACGGGTGTTATAGTCCCTGTAATGTTTTTTAGATTAAACTGTTACAATCATTTATATCAGAAGAAGATCTGAAATCAGGAGTGAAAGTAACATTCATGCAGTGTTACATTAAGGTGAAATTAGAAGAAGATTTCCTCCACATGACAGATATTGATGTACAAGGTTGATATGATCAAAATGATTATTTCTTCTTAAATTGTTTCACCAAGTCAGTGAGTATCTCCAGCCCTTCGACAATTCCGGCCCCAGTGGTGGCACAACATCCTTGGACATGCCACTGGTGTCCTCCTATTTTCCTTAGCCCAAGCTCTTCGCACACTTCTCCTGGTTGCTTGGCACGAGGTAGATCTTGCTTATTGGCAAACACCACGAAGGGGACGCCTCTCATTTCATCAGTCTCCAGGATGGCGAAGAGCTCTGCCCTGGCCTCCTCAAACCTCTCAGGGTCAGCACTGTCCACCACAAATATCAGTCCTTCTGTGTTTTGATAATAATATTTCCACAGGGCTCTGATCTTGTCCTGACCTCCCACATCCCACACAGTGAATTTGACGTTACGGATGGGTTCCACAGTCTCTACATTGAAACCGACGGTGGGGATTGTACAGACCGTCTCATTGAGCTTCAGCTTGTACAGGATGGTTGTCTTCCCAGCAGCGTCCAGACCCAACATTAGGATCCGTGCCTCATATCCTGAGAACTTCATTAGGGCTTGATGGAGGGTGCTCAGCAGAAGACCCATACTGAAGAATGTCTCGGCCAGACCAAATAGCAGTTTGCTCCTGTGCTTGTGCATTCTTATTTCAGACTTTCCCCTTTATTTATATACAACCCTTTCACGTGTCAGTATTATCTGTGCTCATAGCAACCGCACAAGCTGCGATCTCCTATTTCCTGCCTGTTCTGTCATTCTGTGCCGTGTTGGAAGATTTCATTGCAACCTATTATGACAGCGCCTGTTGTGTACGGCAAAGGAAGTGACCTCTCCAATAACCTGCTTTTGTACACATGTAACTTTATTGCAATCAGCATATACAGAGAAATCATCCTGTAGATGGCGCTATCGCTTTAAGATTAAGAAAAAAGAACCAATTGTAAACCACAGCTTATTTTTTACAGAATTTTTTATATATATATAAAAAATAAATAAAATAATAAAAAAATACTGAATTGTTTGAATTAAAACTGCACACAACCCATTTATGATAAGACTATTTTCCCTTTTTTACACTTTAGTTTTTTCTCTCCTTCTATTTTTCCTCTGACACAGCTGTACAAGGACTTGTCTATTTATATAATTGCCTTGTAATGTTTTCATTTCCTGTTCTGTCTAGATGTCACCGTATCCCAGCGCCGCTATCTGTCTGCACAAAGATGGCGGCAGTCTGATTTACTGCACCTGCACGAATTACTGCACAGGTGCAGTGAATCACTCGGAAACGTGTCTACAGGCAGAGGAAGCCGGTCACATTAAAGGGGTTTTCACACGAACGAAAGTTCATTTTAAAAATTGACTGTGTCTGACCGTGTACAGAGCATACCACATCTCCTGGGCAGGGGAGGAAGCAAAAGACAATACTGATATTACAGCAGGGGATCTCAGTGGATTCATTTTGTGAGGTAAAATATTTCATTGACTGTTTTTAAAAAATATTTTACCTCACAAAATGTATCCTCTGCGATCTCCTACTGTAATGTTAGTATTGTCTTTTGCTTCCGCCCCTGCCCAGGAGATGTGGTATGTTCGGTACACGGTCAGACACAGACTATTTTTAAAATGAACTTTTGCTCGTGAGAAAACACCTTTAAAGAGCAAATATCAACGCCAACATGGCTCCTCCTAAAAAGTACGCCAATGACAATGAAAGGATGCTGTAGATAAGCCCCTGATGCCGGTGGGATTAGCTCACCTTCGATTTGGGGGTGACAGGTTCCCTTTAAATTTCAGATGGTCTAGACATTTTGCCACTCCAAAATACAAACAATAAATATTTCATGAGTCCAGCACTCCATGAAAGCAAACTTCTCTATTGATAGATTTAACTCTTAAAACGTATGTCAATTATTTCTCTAAGACTAGATGGTGGCCAGTCATGAAGTATATTGCCCAGTCACGTAGTATATTGCCCAGCCACGTAGTATGAGCTGTAATGCTGGATACAGCTGTGATTATATGTTATACTAGATGGTGGCTCGATTCTAACGCATCGGGTATTCTAGAATATGCATGTCCACGTAGTATATTGCACAGCCCACGTAGTATATTGGCCAGCCACGTAGTATGTTGCCCAACCATGTAGTACATTGCCCAGCTACGTAGTATATTGCCCAGCGACGTAGTATATTGCCCAGCGACGTAGTATATTGCCCAGCCACGTAGTATATTGCCCAGCCACGTAGTATATTGCCCAGTCACGTAGTATATTGCCCCGTCACGTAGTATATTGCCCAGTCACGTAGTATATTGCCCAGTCACGTAGTATATTGCCCATTGACGTAGTATATTGCCCAGCCACGTAGTATATTGCCTAGTCACGTAATATATTGCCCAGTCACGTAGTATATTGCCCAGTCACGTAGTATATTGCTCAGTCACGTAGTATATTGCCCAGCCACGTAGTATATTGCACAGCGACGTAGTATACAGCACAGAGCCACGTAGTATATTGCCCAGCCACGTAGTATATTGCACAGCGACGTAGTATACAGCACAGAGCCACATAGTATACAGCACAGACACATAGTATACTGCCCAGTCACGTAGTATATTGGCCAGTCACGTAGTATATTGCCCAGCTACATAGTATATTGCCCAGCCACGTATGTAATAGGTTAAAAAATAAAAAATAAACATATACTCACCTTCCGAGGGCCCCTTGTAATGCTGTTGCCTGTGTGCAGTGCACGCAGCAGCTTCCGGTCCCAGGGTTGGTATGAGCGCAGGACCTGTGATGACGTCGCGGTCACATGACCGTGACGTCATGGCAGGTCCTTCTCGCATAGCATCCTTAGCACCGGAATAGCCTTTTTTTATTATTATTCTTATTTGTAACATTAGATCTTTTTACTATTGATGCTGCATACCTGGCATCAATAGTAAAAAGTTGGTCACACAGGGCTAATAGCTGCGTAACCGGAGTGCATTACACCGCGCTCCGGTAACGCTGCCATTAACCCTGTGTGAGGGCTGACTGGAGGGGAGTATGGAGCGGGCACTGACTGCGGGGAGGAAAGAGCGGCCATATTGCCGCCGGACTGTGGCCGTCGCTGATTGGTCGTGGCAATGGTTGTGGGCGTTTTGCCACGACCAATCAACGACTTGGATTCCATGACAGACAGAGGCTGCGACCAATGAATATCTGTGACAGACAGACAGACAGAGACAGACGGAAGTGACCCTTAGACAATTATATAGTAGATTAAGAGTATGATGCTCCTACAGTACATTCCCCCCAAGCAGTATGATGTCTTCACAATGTTACATCTTTGCTTCCACCGCGGTTCCCTGCTCCCTCTTGCACTCACCTGTCTTCGGCGCCTCGCCGCGCCTCCTTTGCCTCGGGTTCCCGTCCGGTGTCCTCTCATCTGTGTGCGCGCCCGGACTCTGCTTCTCACCGGCTGCGCGCATGCTCGGTTCAGCGCAGTCTCCCTGCCGCTCTATCTTTTCCTCTCTTTTCCCTGGAGGACTCTAACCTGGAAGTGCTCACTGCACTGGCCTTATTAGTCCGCCTCTTCCTCCAAACCTCGCCTTGTGATCATTTGTACTTGCAACTGACCTTGGCCGCACTATTGTCCTGCGTCTTATTTGCCTGACCTTGTGCTTCTTTCTCTATTTCCCTAGGTCCTGTCCTAGTTCCTCATCCAGTCTATCTCCACGTAGTCCTGCTTGCTTGTCCGCTTCCACAGCACCGTCCCTGCTTCACTCTCCAGTTTGTCCTCAGTTATCTTCCGGATTTGTGCTTCTTTCTTGTACCACTACATCACCCTGTCTTCCAGCTGCCGTGGCGATAGTCTCTCACGGGTCTGCCCCTAACGCTCCCTGTATAAGGGGCGGTTCCATCTGGTCAGCTCTCCCATGGGAGGATCGTTGTCACGGTCCAGTGGGTCCACCCCTTCGTTCCTTTACGTCTCCGTCATTGTCTCACTAGTCACAGCAGTAGTTGTTACAGGACTGCACTCGGACGACATCTGAGTGCAGCCTGATTGTTACACACAACACCCACTGCACAATAGAATGCCCACATAGTGTCTCACTCACAATATGTTGCCCGAACACAGGGCCACCATCAGGGCACTACTGCCCTTAATGCTGTATGGTGCTCAGTGATCAGCAGTACAGAGGGGAGCCCGGACCCCCTCTTGTGCATCTGCTTACCGGGCCCCACTGTGCACTAAAGTGCTGAGCGTGTGGCGCACACCTTGTCGCTAGGAACTTTCTCGGAGCTCCATGGCCGTCTAACCTGGATGGTTGCGAAGCTCCTGCTCCCTCCTCCTTCTCTGGACTTCTGGCCAGGTGACGGCGTGTATGCGATGATGTCATTGCATATGTGCCATCCTCTATGAGGATGCCAAAAGCAGAGCTGCACCTGCATGGGATCGTCAGTGAAATTTTATTTTCTGTATAAAATGAATTAAATAGGTGAAAGGGACTGCAAATGATGAAGTGAGGTAGGATGGGGGACTGCAAATGATGAAGTGAGGGGTGATGGGAGATTGCAAATGATGAAGCGTGGGGGACTGCAAATAATGAAGTGGGGGGAGGGTGACTGCAAATGATGAAGTTGTGTGGAGGGGGAGTGCAAATGATTGAGTTTGGGGGCTGCAAATGATGAAGTGAGTGAGGGGTGGGGGACTGCACATGATGAGGTGGGGGGAGGGCGATGGCAAATTATGAAGTGTGGGGGAGGTGGACTGCAAATGATGAAGTATACGGCAGTATATACAGAGCTTATGTGTATAATGGCACTTAGTATTGTGTTTTTTTAATTAATCCCTTTCTTCCAGCTGACGGAATAGTACGTCAGCTGGCAGTATCCCCCGCTTTGAGGTGGTTTCCGGCAGTGAGCCCACCTCAAAGTTGCGACATGTCAGCTGTTTTCAACTGTTTTCCCCCGCGCGGCCGGAAGTACTCGCACTGCTGACCCCCATCACGTTGCGATCACAACCAGAGGTCTCCTCGAGACCTCTATGGTTATTGATGGCAGATTGCTATGAGCGCCACCCTGTGCATCACCTGTATGTAGCAGAGGCGATCGAGTAGCGCATGGAGGCTATTTTAAAAAAGTGTTTAAAAATATAAAAAAGATATATATATATAAAAGTTCAAATCACCCCCCTTTCGCCCCAATCAAAATTAAACAATAAAAAAAAAAATCAAACCTACACATATTTGGCATCGCCGTGTTCAGAATCACCCGATCTATCAATTAAAAAAAGGATTAACCTGATTGCTAAATGGCGTAGTGAGAAAAAAATCAAAACGCCAAAATTACGTTTTTTTTGGTGGCCATGAGATTGCATTACGAATGCAATAACGGGCGATCAAAAAAACATATCTGCACAAAAGTGGTGTAATTAAAAACCTCAGCTCGGCATGCAAAAATTAAGCCCTCACTCGACCCCAGATCATGAAAAATGGAGACGCTACGGGTATCGGAAAATTGCACAATTTTTTTTTATGAACTCGTAATGACCTGGAGAATCGTAATGGCAGGTCAGTTATAGCATTTAGTGAACCTAGCAAAAAAGCCAAACAAAAAACAAGTGTGGGATTGCACTTTTTTTGCAATTTCATGGCACTTGGAATTTTTTTCCCGTTTTCTGTTACATGACATGGTAAAACCAATGGTACAAAGTACAACTCGTCCCGCAAAAAACAAGCCCTCACATGGCCATATTGATGGAAAAATAAAGTTAGGGCTCTGGGAAGCAGGGGAGCAAAAAACAGAAATGCAAAAACAAAAATGAGCTGTGTCATGAAGGGGTTAAAAACTCTTTTGGCCAAAACAAAAGCTGCTGGCTATGTATGTGATATGATGTTCAATAGGAACTGTTAATATCTGATTGGTGAGAATGTGGTGCAGTAGTTGAGTTTTTCCAAGAGTGGACGGTGGGACTGTGGAAGGTTTGAGGGGTGGAGTCTCAAGGGGGCCCGAAAATTTAGCCAGTATGGGGCTCTGAAATTCCTAGTAGCAGACCTGCCCGAACAGCACCCTTTAGCCGGGATCACACATGCGAGGAATACGGCCGAGTCTCGCATGTGGGTCCGGGAGGTGAGTATTTGATTTTATTTTACATGGCGCACTGTTTCATTTAAGAAGGGGTTATCCAGGGGTTTAAACAGATCTGTCAGACCTGGTGATGGTAGTAGTGAAAGACTTCCGTATTGCCTTGTCACTTTGTGTAGTGTTGGAATGTGTTATATAACCCGTTGTGACAGTGCAGCACGGGAAGTGATCTCAGGGACAGGGCGGTGACTGAAATGGACGGATAGCAGAAGCCACAAAATAACAAGAGCCGGTATCTCGCCTGCAGAGAATGCTGCACATCCTGGCATCCCTCGTGTGTCACTCACTAGTAGATGGTATTTTTGCACTGCTTTCACATTACATTGGATCCTTGATATAGGATCCATAAAAAGCGAGTATATGCCGATGCCAAGTCACACAACCTGCTAGCTATAAGGCCACATTCACACGATCAGTATATGGTCAGTATTTTACCTCAGTATGTGTAAGCCAAATTTTACCTCAGTATGTGTAAGCCAAAACCAGGAGTGGGTGATAAATACAGAAGTGGTGCATATGTTTCTATTATACTTTTCCTCTGATTGTTCCACTCCTGGTTTTGGTTTACAGATTCTGATGTAAAATACTGATCAAATACTGAACGTGTGAACATGGCCTAAAAATGCCTTGTAATATGGTCTTTATGCTGCTGATGTTCTAAGGTCGGGCTCACGGGCACATTTCACATATTTCAGCCTCATAGACACATACTGTATGAGGTTGTAAATTCAGCTTGGGAAACTCACGGTCAGTCCGGGCATTGTGTGAATCCCACCTAAAAGTGCATTTTGGGCTGTGTGTTCCTAGTGCACTAACACACCCTCACCAGTGGACTTCAAGCCTGATTTGCATCTGACTTCTTTATTGATTTCTTATGACAAGCACATCAGATTTATGCCTTAAAAATATAATATTGATATGCCTACACAGCCATACTAATACTTCCATATGGAAAAAAAATGTGCCGATAGCTTCCCTTTAAAGGTGTTGTCTAGGGAGTAAATGCTCACATTTCCTGCTCCAGTGATGACGTTCAGAGCACACAGCTTAGAGGGGGTCACTGACTGTTACCCTATAAAATGCCACGGCAGGACACATTATTAGGGTCTATAAATGTAATGGGTTCTGGGGACAACTGCAGAGACTTAGCTCTTCTGGTTATCATCGAGGTTATGCAGTAAAGGGTTAAATTCTGTCTCCTATCTAGAACCCTTTGTGTAGCCTTCTGGCACCTGTCTAAAGTTCAATGCTTTTGTGTCTGTATGAACTAACAAGGTTTTTCTTGTTCACAGCAGCTTCCAGCATGGAGGCTTTGGCATAGAACAAGGATGACTAAGGAAGCAGGAAGAGGTGGGAGAAGAAGTGATCATCACGTGTCATTAGTCTGAAGGGTTTCCTACTGTGACTCAATAGTGAAGTGCATCCTCTCTGGTCGCATTGGAGGCAGTGGAAAATATGGGCACCTTGGTGAGCCGGGTACAGGGGCTGTGTGGTAGGGCACAGCTCAGGAAGGCTACTATTGTAATGATTGGACCTGATGGAAGTGGCAAAACCACAATACTGTACAGATTGAAGCACAAAGAAGCTTTGGAAACCATTCCAACCGTTAGTTACAATGTAGAGACCTTGGACATCTTTCAGGACCTATCACTTGTTATATGGGACGTTAGTCTAGGAGCCAAAGGTGGGCCCTTGAAAAGACATTTTTTGGAAACATGCCAAGGCTTTATGCTTGTAGTGGACAGTAAGGACACCGAGAGATTTTATGATGCCCGTGATGACCTCTTCTATGCGGTCTATATGGACTCACAGGACTTACCATTCATTGTACTGGCCAATAAGCAGGACCTGGCTGGAGCTTGTAGTCCTTCTGAACTTGAGCATCATCTTAAACTTCACGATTTGCCTTCAAGGAAATGGGATGTGTGTGGCTGCTCCGGCATCACCGGAGAAGGTGTTCATGAGGCTCTGGAAAAAATGTGCAAGATGATAAAAGAAAGTGAACGATGAGGCGATAATGTCCTCTATAATGACAATAATCCAGAGGTCCAGTGTCACCATGATGAGATGCGACATAAAGGCCACCCAACCACACAATCACAGGCCAAGCATGGAGCAGAGCGTGCTGCAGGTCTGAAGCTAAAGAGTACATTTTGACCGAGACTGCTGATGTTTTTCTAAGACATCATGAGATCCAACATTTTGCCCCCATGAATCTATCCCAAGGAATAGCAACTGTCAATGAGACATTTCCTAGCTTATAGCAAAATCTGATTTGTAATAGTACTTCTGCATAATTGTATTTATATAGAAATCAGCCTACAGTTACATCTGGAATGCCCTCCTGAGGGTTTATTACAAGCGCAGGCGATGTCCACCACATGTTTTTGCCTCTATGTTTAGCATTTATGCAGGGAAAGCTCCTGATCATTTGAACTTGCTAAACACATCCATTGGGGTCTACTTTTATGTGATATGTAATATGTCAGTATACTGCAAAAAATGTATGGAATAAAAGATAAAATCTTGTAAAGCGTATTCATTTATTGTGTGTTTCTTTTTTTTACATTGAAGTATGTGCGTGGCAGATGTCAATGTTAGGGCCTGTTCATGCTTTGTTTTTCAGACTGTTCATTTCTAAATCCGGAGATTCCGTCTGAATCCCCCCAAAAAAGCTTTTCTGGGATGAATGTCAAATGGAGGCCATAAATCTGGTGTAAACACAGCCTAAGGGCAGTCTCACACGTCCAGATAATTCCGGTACCGGAATTATCCGTGTCCATGTGCCCGTGCGTTTCTGTGGCACATCAGTGTGGCACACGAGCAGCACACGTGTGCCGCCCATGTGCCGACTGGGTACCACACAGAGCGTGCATTAGACAGCGCTAGAGATAAGCGCTGTCCCCTGCATCTGGTGCTGAAGCTACCATTCATATCTTCTCTGCAGCAGCATTTGCTGTAGAGAAGATATGATAAATCCTTTTTTTTTTGGTTTCTCGTGTTTAAAATAAAGATCCCCACCCCTCTCCCACCCCCTCTGCGCCCGCCCGCTGTTATTAAAATACTCACCCGGCTCCCTCGCAGTGTCCTGTCCTGGCCGCAGCTTCTCCTGTATGAGCGGTCACGTGGGGCCGCCCATTACAGTAATGAATATGCGGCTCCACCCCTATGGGAGGTGGAGCCGCATATTCATGACTGTAATGGGAGTCTCCTGCACGGCACACGGACTGCACACGGACAACATTGACTTTAATGGGTCCGTGTAATCCGTGCGCTCCCACGAACACTGACATGTCTCCGTGTTTTGCACACGGACACACGGTCCGTGAAAACACGCTGGCATGTGCAGAGACACATTGATTTCATTGTGTCTACGTGAGTCAGTGTCTCCGGTACGTGAGGAAACTGTCATCTCACGTAGCAGAGCCACTGACGTGTGAAACTGGCCTAAGGCCGGCGTCACACTAGGCGTAGGGAAATACGGTCCGCATTTTACATGCGTAATACGCAGAAATTATCCCAAAACAGTGATATGCATGTCAACCGTAGGCAGGGTGTGTCAGCGTATTTTACGTATGTAAACCTCCGTACGTAATCCGTATGGCATCCGTACAGCGATATTTTCTCGCAGGCTTGCAAAATGGACATAGAATGGATCCATGGGCTCAAATATTCGTGAAAAAAAAAAAAAAAAAAATATATATATATATATATATATATATATATATATATACACACACATGTACAGTTAGGTCCATATAAATTTGGACAGAGACAACATTTTTCTAATTTTAGTTATAGACATTACCACAATGAATTTTAAACAAAAAAAAGCTGAAACTCCTAAACCCTTCATCCAATTTTAATGTGGATACCCTCGAATGAAAGCTGAAAGTCTGAACTTCAACTGCATCTGAATTGTTTTGTTTAAAATTCATTGTGGTAGTGTCTATAACCAAACCAAATATATATGGATCTAACTGTATATATATATATATATATATATATATATATATATATATATATATATATATATATATATATATATACAGTTAGGGCCAGAAATATTTGGACAGTGACACAATTTTCGCGAGTTGGGCTCTGCATGCCACCACATTGGATTTGAAATGAAACCTCTACAACAGAATTCAAGTGCAGATTGTAACGTTTAATTTGAAGGGTTGAACAAAAATATCTGATAGAAAATGTAGGAATTGTACACATTTCTTTACAAACACTCAACATTTTAGGAGGTCAAAAGTAATTGGACAAATAAACATAACCCAAACAAAATATTTTTATTTTCAATATTTTGTTGCAAATCCTTTGGAGGCAATCACTGCCTTAAGTCTGGAACCCATGGACATCACCAAACGCTGGGTTTCCTCCTTCTTAATGCTTTGCCAGGCCTTTACAGCCGCAGCCTTCAGGTCTTGCTTGTTTGTGGGTCTTTCCGTCTTAAGTCTGGATTTGAGCAAGTGAAATGCATGCTCAATTGGGTTTAGATCTGGAGATTGACTTGGCCATTGCAGAATGTTCCACTTTTTGGCACTCATGAACTCCTGGGTAGCTTTGGCTGTATGCTTGGGGTCATTGTCCATCTGTACTATGAAGCGCCGTCCAATCAACTTTGCAGCATTTGGCTGAATCTGGGCTGAAAGTATATCCCGGTACACTTCAGAATTCATCCGGCTACTCTTGTCTGCTCTTATGTCATCAATAAACACAAGTGACCCAGTGCCATTGAAAGCCATGCATGCCCATGCCATCACGTTGCCTCCACCATGTTTTACAGAGGATGTGGTGTGCCTTGGATCATGTGCCGTTCCCTTTCTTCTCCAAACTTTTTTCTTCCCATCATTCTGGTACAGGTTGATCTTTGTCTCATCTGTCCATAGAATACTTTTCCAGAACTGAGCTGGCTTCTTGAGGTGTTTTTCTGCAAATTTAACTCTGGCCTGTCTTTTTTTGGTATTGATGAATGGTTTGCATCTAGATGTGAACCCTTTGTATTTACTGTCATGGAGTCTTCTCTTTACTGTTGACTTAGAGACAGATACACCTACTTCACTGAGAGTGTTCTGGACTTCAGTTTATGTTGTGAACGGGTTCTTCTTCACCAAATTAAGTATGCGGCGATCATCCACCACTGTTGTCATCCGTGGACGCCCAGGCCTTTTTGAGTTCCCAAGCTCACCAGTCAATTCCTTTTTTCTCAGAATGTACCCAACTGTTGATTTTGCTACTCCAAGCATGTCTGCTATCTCTCTGATGGATTTTTTCTTTTTTTTCAGCCTCAGGATGTTCTGCTTCACCTCAATTGAGAGTTCCTTTGACCGCATGTTGTCTGCTCACAGCAACAGCTTCCAAATGCAAAACCACACACCTGGAATCCACCCCTGACCTTTTAACTACTTCATTGATTACAGGTTAACGAGGGAGACGCCTTCAGAGTTAATTGCAGCCCTTAGAGTCCATTGTCCAATTACTTTTGGTCCCTTGAAAAAGAGGACGCTATGCATTACAGAGCTATGATTCCTAAACCCTTTCTCCGATTTGGATGTGGAAACTATCATATTGCAGCTGGGAGTGTGCACTTTCAGCCCATATTATATATATAATTGTATTTCTGAACATGTTTTTGTAAACAGCTAAAATAACAAAACTTGTGTCACTGTCAAAATATTTCTGGCCCTAACTGTATATATATATATATATATATATATATATATATATATATATATATATATATATATATATATATATATATATATACATATATACAGTCATGGCCAAAAGTATTAACACCCCTGCAATTCTGTCAGATAATACTCAGTTTCTTCCTGAAAATGATTGCAATCACATTCTTTGGTATTATTATCTTCTTTTCACACAAAACTCCAAAAATGGGCCAGACAAAAGTATTGGCACCCTCAGCCCAATACTTGGTTGCACAACCTTTAGCCAAAATAACTGCGACCAACCGCTTCCGGCAACCATCAATGAGTTTCTTACAATGCTCTGCTGGAATTTTAGACCATTCTTCTTTGGCAAACTGCTCCAGGTCCCTGATATTTGAAGGGTGCCTTCTCCAAACTGCCACTTTTAGATATCTCCACAGGTGTTCTATGGGATTCAGGTCTGGACTCATTGCTGGCCACCTTAGAAGTCTCCAGTGCTTTCTCTCAAACCATTTTCTAGTGCTTTTTGAAGTGTATTTTGGGTCATTGTCCTGCTGGAAGACCCATGACCTCTGAGGGAGACCCAGCTTTCTCACACTGGGCCCTACATTATGCTGCAAAATTTGTTGGTAGTCTTCAGACTTCATAATGCCATGCACATGGTCAAGCAGTCCAGTGCCAGAGGCAGCAAAGCAGCCCCAAAACATCAGGGAGCCTCCGCCATGTTTGACTGTAGGGACCGTGTTCTTTTCTTTGAATGCCTCTTTTTTTCTCCTGTAAACTCTATGTTGATGCCTTTGCTCAAAAAGCTCTACTTTTGTCTCATCTGACCAGAGAACATTCTTCCAAAACGTTTTAGGCTTTTTCAGGTAGGTTTTGGCAAACTCCAGCCTGGCTTTTTTATGTCTCGGGGTAAGAAGAGGGGTCTTCCTGGGTCTCCTACCACACAGACCCTTTTCATTCAGATGCCGACGGATAGTACGGGTTGACACTGTTGTACCCTCGGACTGCAGGGCAGCTTGAACTTGTTTGGATGTTAGTCGAGGTTCTTTATCCAACATCCGCACAATCTTGCATTGAAATCTCTTGTCAATTTTTCTTTTCCATCCACATCTAGGGAGGTTAGCCACAGTGCCATGGGCTTTAAACTTCTTGATGACACTGCGCACGGTAGACACCAGAACATTCAGGTCTTTGGAGATGGACTTGTAGCCTTGAGATTGCTCATGCTTCCTCACAATTTGGTTTCTCAAGTCCTCAGACAGTTCTTTGGTCTTCTTTCTTTTCTCCATGCTCAATGTGGTACACACAAGGACACAGGACAGAGGTTGAGTCAACTTTAATCCATGTCAACTGGCTGCAAGTGTGATTTAGTTATTGCCAACACCTGTTAGGCGCCACAGGTAAGTTACAGGTGCTGTTAATTACACAAATTAGAGAAGCATCACATGATTTTTCGAACCGTGTGAATACTTTTGTCCACCCCCTTTTTTATGTTTGGTGTGGAATTATATCCAATTTGGCTTTAGGACAATTCTTTCTGTGTTTTTTCATTTAAGACAAATTAAATGAAGATAATAATACCAAAGAATTTGTGATTGCAATCATTTTCAGGAAGAAACTGAGTATTATCTGACAGAATTGCAGGGGTGGTAATACTTTTGATCCATGACTGTATAGCTTTCTTGCAGTGGTTTAGAAGGACAATATTTAGAAAAATCTGATTAACACCACTGACTGGAGTAAAGGTTTGCATGGCGTGCCAACAACCTATATAGTTATATTAGATGGACTAATTGATGGAGATATATGGGAGACATGATGCTGCCATACTAATGGCAAATAGATTTTCACTGCCCTGGTCTGGTGTCCAGTTCAGACCCCCACCAGGGCAGTGTTCACTTTTGGCATGTCTGCCGCTTACTAGGATACCGCAACATTGGGGACATCCAGAGAGCATAATTTAAGTATATTTTAGGCACCATAAAATCTTCAGCTTAAAAGGGTTGTCCTCCTTCAGAAAACCTCCTGAGATGTACAGTCTGTTGTTAGAAAACAAAAAACAAATTGTTGTTTACTTACCCTCCCGTGGTCCAGCTTAGTATCTCAGCCGCTGCCCCAGTCTCTGTTACTTGGTTGCAGCGGTCACGTCACTGAGCTCAGCGGTTTTGACGAGCTGACGAGATGTGACACTGAGCTCACTTAGGCCGGTTTCACATTAGCGTTTACCTGATCTGCGGCAGGCTGCGGTCTTCCTCCGTGAAGCCCCGTCCTCGGCCGCACCTCCGCCGCTAGCTCCGCCTACTTCTGCATGCTGCCCGCATGCGGCCTGCGCACCTATATTTAACATTAGGTACGCAGGTCGTGCGGCTGTATGCGGATGCTGCCGCATGCGTCGTTTTGACGATGCGGCGATCAGCGTAGGACGCAGCCTGTAGCATTTTTTTTTTACGCATCGTGAAAACGACGCATGCGGCAGCATCCGCATACAGCCGCACGACCTGCGTACCTAATGTTAAAGATAGGTACGCAGGCCGCATGCGGGCCGCATGCAGAAGTAGGCGGAGCTAGAGGCGGAGGTGTGGCCGAGGACGGGGCTTCACGGAGGAAGTCTGCAGCCCGCCTCAGATCAGGTAAACGCTAGTGTGAAACTAGCCTTACTGGACCAGGGGAGGGTGAGTAAAGTTATTTTTTGCAGCAAAGGAACAATGTTTTTTCAGAATCTGGAAAATTTCTTTAAAGTAAATAAAAAAATGTGGACAACCCCTTTAATATTTTTTACAGCTTTGAACAGATGCAATAGAGAAAGAAAATGTTTGAACTGCTCTTTTCAAGAAACATCCACTAGGGAGCAGCAGTGATCAGGATATGAGTCGTGCAGCGCAATTACTGCCTCATCCAATATAACAAATGAGAAATACACCGCAACATGCCAGACTAAAAATGTGAATATCCGGCCGATATTAATAAATGGGACGCCATTGCTGAAGTCCAGATGCTGCCTGTATCTGTTTTGTCATGCTCTAGCACTGCCTGACATGTGGCAACTATGTCCGGATATTGCATAAAACCACATTAATTCTTATCTGCTTATGAAAAATTCCTATTACATATTTGTTTTCTGCATTGCTATTCAACCTGTGGCTCTCCAGCTGTGTGACACTACACTTCCCAGCATGCTGTGACCTACCTACTGTATATACAGTGCCTACAAGTAGTATTCAACCCCCTGCAGATTTAGCAGGTTTACACATTTGGAATTAACTTAGCATTGTGACATTTGGACTGTAGATCAGCCTGGAAGTGTGAAATGCACTGCAGCAAAAAAGAATGTTATTTCTTTGTTTATTTTTTTTTTAAATTGTGAAAAGTCTTTTCAGAGGGTCATTTATTATTCAACCCCTCAACCCACCAGAATTCTGTTTGGTTCCCCTAAAGTATTAAGAAGTAGTTCAGGCACAAAGAACAATGAGCTTCACATGTTTGGATTAATTATCTCTTTTTCCAGCCTTTTCTGACTATTTAAGACCCTCCCCAAACTTGTGAACAGCACTCATGCATGGTCAACATGGGAAAGACAAAGGAGCATTCCAAGGCCATCAGAGACAAGATCGTGGAGGGTCACAAGGCTGGCAAGGGGTACAAAACCCTTTGCAAGGAGTTGGGCCTACCTGTCTCGACTGTTGGGAGCATCATCCGGAAGTGGAAGGCTTATGGAACTACTGTTAGCCTTCCACGGCCTGGACAGCCTTTGAAAGTTTCCTCCAGTGCGGAGGCCAGGCTTGTCTGAAGAGTCAAGGCTAACCCAAGGACAACAAGGAAGGAGCTCCGGGAAGATCTCATGGCAGTGGGGGCATTGGTTTCAGTCAATACCATAAGTAACATACTCCACCGCAATGGTCTCCGTTCCAGACGAGCTCGTAAGGTACCTTTACTTTGAAAGCGTCATGTCAAGGCTCGTCTACAGTTTGCTCATGATCACTTGGAGGACTCTGAGACTGACTGGTTCAAGGTTCTCTGGTCTGATGAGACCAAGATCGAGATCTTTGGTGCCAACCACACACATGACGTTTGGAGACTGGATGGCACTGCATACGACCCCAAGAATACCATCCCTACAGTCAAGCATGGTGGTGGCAGCATCATGCTGTGGGGCTGTTTCTCAGCCAAGGGGCCTGGCCATCTGGTCCGCATCCATGGGAAGATGGATAGCACAGCCTACCTGGAGATTTTGGCCAAGAACCTCCGCTCCTCCATCAAGGATCTTAAGATGGGTCGTCATTTCATCTTCCAACAAGACAACGACCCAAAGCACACAGCTAAGAAAACCAAGGCCTGGTTCAAGAGGCAAAAAATCAAGGTGTTGCAGTGGCCTAGTCAGTCTCCTGACCTTAACCCAATTGAAAACTTGTGGAAGGAGCTCAAGATTAAAGTCCACATGAGACACCCAAAGAACCTAGATAACTTGGAGAAGATCTGCATGGAGGAGTGGGCCAAGATAACTCCAGAGACCTGTGCCGGCCTGATCAGGTCTTATAAAAGACGATTATTAGCTGTAATTGCAAACAAAGGTTATTCCACAAAATATGAAACCTAGGGGTTGAATAATAATTGACCCACACTTTTATGTTTAAAATTTATAAAAATTTAACTGAGCAACAAAACTTTTTGGTTTGTAAGATTTATGCATCTGTTAATAAATCCTGCTCTTGTTTGAAGTTTGAAGGCTCTAACTTATTTGCATCTTATTAAACCTGCTAAATCTGCAGGGGGTTGAATACTACTTGTAGGCACTGTATGTACTATAATAACAGCAGTGTTACAATGACAGTTAAAGGGGACGTGCTATATATACAGTTAGGGCCAGAAATATTTGGACAGTGACACAATTTTCGCGAGTTGGGCTCTGCATGCCACCACATTGGATTTGAAATGAAACCTCTACAACAGAATTCAAGTGCAGATTGTAACGTTTAATTTGAAGGGTTGAACAAAAATATCTGATAGAAAATGTAGGAATTGTACACATTTCTTTACAAACACTCCACATTTTAGGAGGTCAAAAGTAATTGGACAAATAAACATAACCCAAACAAAATATTTTTATTTTCAATATTTTGTTGCAAATCCTTTGGAGGCAATCACTGCCTTAAGTCTGGAACCCATGGACATCACCAAACGCTGGGTTTCCTCCTTCTTAATGCTTTGCCAGGCCTTTACAGCCGCAGCCTTCAGGTCTTGCTTGTTTGTGGGTCTTTCCGTCTTAAGTCTGGATTTGAGCAAGTGAAATGCATGCTCAATTGGGTTTAGATCTGGAGATTGACTTGGCCATTGCAGAATGTTCCACTTTTTGGCACTCATGAACTCCTGGGTAGCTTTGGCTGTATGCTTGGGGTCATTGTCCATCTGTACTATGAAGCGCCGTCCAATCAACTTTGCAGCATTTGGCTGAATCTGGGCTGAAAGTATATCCCGGTACACTTCAGAATTCATCCGGCTACTCTTGTCTGCTCTTATGTCATCAATAAACACAAGTGACCCAGTGCCATTGAAAGCCATGCATGCCCATGTCATCACGTTGCCTCCACCATGTTTTACAGAGGATGTGGTGTGCCTTGGATCATGTGCCGTTCCCTTTCTTCTCCAAACTTTTTTCTTCCCATCATTCTGGTACAGGTTGATCTTTGTCTCATCTGTCCATAGAATACTTTTCCAGAACTGAGCTGGCTTCTTGAGGTGTTTTTCTGCAAATTTAACTCTGGCCTGTCTTTTTTTGGTATTGATGAATGGTTTGCATCTAGATGTGAACCCTTTGTATTTACTGTCATGGAGTCTTCTCTTTACTGTTGACTTAGAGACAGATACACCTACTTCACTGAGAGTGTTCTGGACTTCAGTTTATGTTGTGAACGGGTTCTTCTTCACCAAATTAAGTATGCGGCGATCATCCACCACTGTTGTCATCCGTGGACGCCCAGGCCTTTTTGAGTTCCCAAGCTCACCAGTCAATTCCTTTTTTCTCAGAATGTACCCAACTGTTGATTTTGCTACTCCAAGCATGTCTGCTATCTCTCTGATGGATTTTTTCTTTTTTTTCAGCCTCAGGATGTTCTGCTTCACCTCAATTGAGAGTTCCTTTGACCGCATGTTGTCTGCTCACAGCAACAGCTTCCAAATGCAAAACCACACACCTGGAATCCACCCCTGACCTTTTAACTACTTCATTGATTACAGGTTAACGAGGGAGACGCCTTCAGAGTTAATTGCAGCCCTTAGAGTCCATTGTCCAATTACTTTTGGTCCCTTGAAAAAGAGGACGCTATGCATTACAGAGCTATGATTCCTAAACCCTTTCTCCGATTTGGATGTGGAAACTATCATATTGCAGCTGGGAGTGTGCACTTTCAGCCCATATTATATATATAATTGTATTTCTGAACATGTTTTTGTAAACAGCTAAAATAACAAAACTTGTGTCACTGTCCAAATATTTCTGGCCCTAACTGTATATATATATATATATATATATATATATATATATATATATACGTATATATATATATATATATATATATATATATATATATAAATAATAAGACAGGACGCCATCAGAATCCATCCTCTGGGGGGTTTGAGATATCATGGCTGTTACTACAAGCTGCATTGTATATACCACTGTGTGTACTGTATATACTGCATATACAGTGGGGCAAAAAAGTATTTAGTCAGTCAGCAATAGTGCAAGTTCCACCACTTAAAATGATGAGAGGCGTCTGTAATTTACATCATAGGTAGACCTCAACTATGGGAGACAAACTGAGAAAAAAAAATCCAGAAAATCACATTGTCTGTTTTTTTATCATTTTTTTTGCATTTTATGGTGGAAAATAAGTATTTGGTCAGAAACAAACAATCCAGATTTCTGGCTCTCACAGACCTGTAACTTCTTCTTTAAGAGTCTCCTCTTTCCTCCACTCATTACCTGTAGTAATGGCACCTGTTTAAACTTGTTATCAGTATAAAAAGACACCTGTGCACACCCTCAAACAGTCTGACTCCAAACTCCACTATGGTGAAGACCAAAGAGCTGTCAAAGGACACCAGAAACAAAATTGTAGCCCTGCACCAGGCTGGGAAGACTGAATCTGCAATAGCCAACCAGCTTGGAGTGAAGAAATCAACAGTGGGAGCAATAATTAGAAAATGGAAGACATACAAGACCACTGATAATCTCCCTCGATCTGGGGCTCCACGCAAAATCCCACCCCGTGGGGTCAGAATGATCACAAGAACGGTGAGCAAAAATCCCAGAACCACGCAGGGGGACCTAGTGAATGAACTGCAGAGAGCTGGGACCAATGTAACAAGGCCTACCATAAGTAACACACTACGCCACCATGGACTCAGATCCTGCAGTGCCAGACGTGTCCCACTGCTTAAGCCAGTACATGTCCGGGCCCGTCTGAAGTTTGCTAGAGAGCATTTGGATGATCCAGAGGAGTTTTGGGAGAATGTCCTATGGTCTGATGAAACCAAACTGGAACTGTTGGGTAGAAACACAACTTGTCGTGTTTGGAGGAAAAAGAATACTGAGTTGCATCCATCAAACACCATACCTACTGTAAAGCATGGTGGTGGAAACATCATGCTTTGGGGCTGTTTCTCTGCAAAGGGGCCAGGACGACTGATCCGGGTACATGAAAGAATGAATGGGGCCATGTATCGTGAGATTTTGAGTGCAAACCTCCTTCCATCAGCAAGGGCATTGAAGATGAAACGTGGCTGGGTCTTTCAACATGACAATGATCCAAAGCACACCACCAGGGCAACGAAGGAGTGGCTTCGTAAGAAACATTTCAAGGTCCTGGAGTGGCCTAGCCAGTCTCCAGATCTCAACCCTATAGAAAACCTTTGGAGGGAGTTGAAAGTCCGTGTTGCCAAGCGAAAAGTCAAAAACATCACTGCTCTAGAGGAGATCTGCAGGGAGGAATGGGCCAACATACCAACAACAGCGTGTGGCAACCTTGTGCAGACTTACAGAAAATGTTTGACCTCTGTCATTGCCAACAAAGGATATATTACAAAGTATTGAGATGAAATTTTGTTTCTGACCAAATACTTATTTTCCACCATAATATGCAAATAAAATGTTAAAAAAACAGACAATGTGATTTTCTGGATTTTTTTTTCTCAGTTTGTCTCCCATAGTTGAGGTCTACCTATGATGTAAATTACAGACGCCTCTCATCTTTTTAAGTGGTGGAACTTGCACTATTACTGACTGACTAAATACTTTTTTGCCCCACTGTATAAGATATATTAGAGATGAGAGACTCTTAATTAGATTCTCTTAGATTCTCCTCGAATTTTACCAAAAGCCCAATTACAATTTTTGGTCATTCGCTTTCTTTGAATTCAGCAAAATGGTGGGCAGTCGGCCACCATCTCTGCTGAATTGTAGGAGGCTATAAAAACGAAAACCTCTCCTCGCCACTCACCCGTCCCAACCATTCAGCTCCCCAATGTCCCCTTCAGCTTTCAACATCTTCTAACAAGTAGGCCTCAGAAGCCACAATTTGTGTCATGATGTCACGGCACGAGTCTAATCAGCACCTCGGGTGGTGCACGTCATGACGTCGTGTCGTCTAAGGTGCTGACAAGGCCTTGTGTGACAGGGGCCTACTCGGTGATAAGTGGAGAAGACTGAAGAGCCGAAAAAAATGTGTGAAGACCAGATGTAGGGGGCTGTGGTGGCAGGAAAAGTGACATGTGAGGGATTTATTATTTGTTTCTGTTCTTCCCCATCTTGTCTGACATAGTTTTCTGCGCGAATATCGAAGGAGATCTATAGAAGCATCAAGAAAAATGTAAGTGTAAAGAGCAAAATGTTAATCCTGAAAATAATGTTTATAGGGAAATGTACATTTAATTTTTCTGCTGTGTTTTATTTTACACCAGTTTGGGTTTAAAGGTCAAAACATCACAATGCATGCGGTTTTTTTTTTTGCAGTTTTTGTGTGGATTTTCACCTGCGTTTTTACACCTGCGGATTCCTATTATGAAGCAGGTGTAAACCTCTATGGAATCCGCACAAAAAATTGACATGCTGCAGAAAATACAACACAGCGTTTCCTCACGGTATTTTCTGCAGCATGTGCACTGCGGATTTTGTTTTCCATAGGTTTACATGGTACTGTAAATGCATGGAAAACTGCAGCGAATCTGCAGCTGCCAATCCGCTGCGGATCCGCAGCAAAATCCACAACGTGTGCACATACCCTTAGAGCTCACTCCCACTCGCAATTAAATCATATGAATGCAATCTGATTAAATCTGATTTGCATTCCAAATTTGGATCACACGCACCCATATAAGTCTATGGATGAGTGTGAAACATTGCACTGCACTTGGATATCATGCAAGTGCAGTGCGATTGCTGCTGATGCCGGCAGCGGAGGAGATGGAGAAATTACTTTCTCTACCGCCTCCACGTGCTGTGATTGGAGCACGGAGCACTGACACTCAGCTCATGCTCACAGTGGAGCAGTAGCCAAGTGTGATTAGTATATCACATCCTATGATTTCACATCTGATGTGATTCGTTAGTGGAAGCCCGGCCTTAAACATACATGGTTGAAACCATGTTGGAAGTGTCTGATACTGCCCTGGAATCACACAGGATGTATCAGCCACCAGGCTCCCTAAATCCATGCAGCTCAATCCATTTTAGTGTGAATTAGAACATGGCTGTGCAATTGCAGCCAGGTATGTTTAAGGCTGGTTTCAGACTTGACAACGGGAGTGCTGCGGATGGCAGCGTACTTCCTCCCTGAAACCACACCTATGCTCCGCCTACTTCTCCTTGAATCCTGCGATGCCCTGCATACCTATCTTTATCATTGGGTGCACAGGGACGTACGTGCAGCGCCCCAGAGATCTGAGCGTTGCAGTATGACACTCTGCCGCTAAGGGGAGTGATGGTACATCTGATGGCACTAAAGGAGTTCTGACCAGGTATCACAAACACACATGACACTTCACACTCCGGCCACCAGGGGGAGTGGTTCTATCTAGTAGGCCACTCTTCACACTCTGGTAAAACTGGGGGTTGGACAGGAAGTTAGACAGAAAGAGCCCGGGAGAGTTCGGGAGAGGACCTGTCAGGGGTGGGATCCTGACAGCGGTCTAGAAAGAGAACAGATCGTTACGGAGCCGCGCCTGCACTATCTTGCGGCGGGATTCTAAGAAAGGACACAAAGCAAAGTTGATTGTGGAGAAGTGAGAAGCGGGATCACAGTGTAAAGGAGATAGAGCCAGTAGGAGGCGTGCCGTGAGACTGAGGCAACATCCTTCTGAGGTGCATAGCAGTGGCCGGAGCACCGAAAAAGTAAGAGACTTTACGCATTACTTCAATACGGCAGGACAGTTAATTATAGGTTGGCTGTCTCACCTAAATCACCTAAGCAGACAAGGGAGGCAACTGTGGGAGAGGGGCGTCTCTAGGGTCCCAGAATAACTCCAGGCCTACCCATCATACGGGTGCGTCCTAACCATATCATCTGGGGGACAAAGAGAGAGAGAACAACGAACACAGACACAACAGTTGTGAGGACCATCCCGTGGTGCTCAGCAGGGAAGGACTACAACACACAGGCGCTAGTGGGTAGGCACTGATTTTCACCTGCAAAGGAAACTCTGGATGTGCCTTCGGACCGGCCGATCTCAGCCAGCCCTGTTAACAGTGCTCTGGATTGCGGATCCCAAAGCCTTCAGTAAAGAGGTAAAGAGACTGCAACCCTGTGTCCTTGTTATTCATCGCGCCTCGCACCACGCATCGCACCATCACCTTTCATTGGGCGCCCCTTAGCAGGGTCACGGACTGGGTCTAGCCACCGTGACGACCCCAATACAGAGACTGAGGGGCCCGATATCGAGAACCCGTGGCCCTGTGTCTGGGGGCGCTCCAACTTGGCGTCACGAACAGGATCTACTTAGGCCTGAAAGAATCAGGTCATGTGTGCCTTGGAACTGTGTTGAATTGTACTTGAACTGTGATCCCTTGCAAAGACTGTGTATTGCTAATTGCCACCAAAATCCGCCATTGCTGCGCCGAGTGGGGCGCGAGGGGAGGAGCCATTGTTTCATGGGCGGAGCCGGCCGAAAAGAGCGCGGAACGAAAAGGCGCAGTGAAATGCCGATTACGGAAGTGGAACTCCGACCCCGGGGGGGGGGAGGTTAGCAGGAAGGAGGAACGGCCATGTCAGATCCAGGAGAAGTGGCGGCCACAGCCGCGGGGGCACTTCCAGACCCCGTAGTAGACGCAGCCGCGGGCCTGGAACCAACGCCGGAAGCTGCGGGGCCTGCCGCTCCCATCGGCCAGCTGGACACTGCTGCAGCCACAACAGCCATAATGCCCTTCTCCATGCCGTACCTACCAGGAGCCACCTGGCTCCCGCGATACTCCGGAGAAGCCCACACGTTCACTGACTTTAAAGAGGGGATTTGCAGCCTGCTCGAGTTTTATCCCCTGACAGAGCCTCAGAAGGTTCATATGAAAATTGGATAGCTCTTTGGCACGGCTTTGAGAGAAGCGAAGTCCTGGCCCGCCGCGGATAAGAAAACTGCACAGCAGGTCCTTGCAAAGCTAAAAACCACCTTTGACACCTGCACCGCTACGGAAATTAAATTGACATTCTATGGGTGCAAGCAGAGGCCGCAGGATAGCTTACGGGACTATGCCCTCAATTTTCAGGAGGCACTGCGGGCCATCAAGAAGAGCGACCCCAGCAGCATGCAAGATGAAGATAAACTCCTGAAAGAGCGGTTCATCGAGGGGCTCCTGTGCAGTAACCAAAGGGCTCAGTTATATTTCTTAGCCATGCAGAACCCAGATCTGACCTTTGCGCAATTCAAAGATAAAGCCATCCAAGCGCTCCCAGAGCGACAGCCCAGCCATGCTGTACTCCCCAGGCGTCAAGCCCTCACGTACCACCAGGAGGTGGCACCAGAAACACCTGTCTCTGCTGAGGCCGAGGCCCAGATTCTGGATGACGACTCCCCTTCAGGACTACGCTTCCAGATGCAAGAGCTGACCAAGAGCGTTGCTGCCCTAGCCCGGACCGTCCAGTCCCTACAGGAGGCCCCCAAGGAGAAGATCCAGCTGGCTTCCAGACCGGAGGATGTCCCCTGGCAGTGACAGAGGAGGATCCCGTTGACCAGAGGCCGAGACGACGATCGCTTCCATTGGGATGGACGACCGATTTGCCGCCGCTGCCACCAAGTGGGCCATCTTGCAAGGTACTGTATTTTAAATTAGCAACCCCTGGGGCAAAGGGCCAACCCCCAGAAATAGGACGATCAGGCCCGCAACATTGGAGAGCCAAATACGTCGGAGGGCGACCAGTTCTCCCCATTGTGATCGACGGTATCCCCATGAACGCTCTGTTGGACACCGGTTCCCAGGTGACGACTATGCCCTACGTCCTCTATAAACGCTACTGGGAGGACACTGACATTACCCGTGGCCCCGATGACGATTTCACCATCATAGCTAGTAATGGTCAGCCACTGCCACAAGTGGGGTATAAGGAGGTCACCATCAAAGTGGGGCGGGTAGAATTGGAGGCCCAGGTCATTGTTATTGTTGATATTGATCAACGTGAATGTAACCCCATGATGACTATCGGTACTAATGTTATGGAAAATTGTCTTGCAGAAGTTATGGTTTGTTGCAGCAAGTAGCCGAAACAGCTGGTTACAGCGAACAGCGTGCCTTGCAGAAAGAGATCAGAGCTCTGATGCAGAGACAGCAGGTGGAGTTGACTGGTGGTGAAATTGGCCGGGTCACAGTGACTGATTCAAACCCCATTGCGATACCCCCCAGGAGTGAAATGTTAATATGGTGTCGGGCAGCCATAGGCCTTAGGGGTAAAAATTATCAGGCCCTGGTAGAGCCGGTGTATTCAGATAACAGGCCTACTCTCCTGACCACCATACAAGCGTCCTACGCTGGTCACCGCATCGTCAAAACGGCGCATGCGGACGCATTCGCATATAGCGGCACGACCTGCGTACCTAATGTTAAAGATAGGTACGCAGGACGCATGCAGAAGTAGGCGGAGCTAGCGGCGGAGGAGCGGCCGAGGGCGGGGTTTCACAGAGGAAGTCCGCAGCCCTCCGCAGATCAGGTAAACGCTAGTGTGAAACTAGCCTTACCTGCACACTATACACTATATACAGAGCTTTTGTGTATAATGTCACTGGTGGTCCCTGCATTACCTGTACACTATACACTATATTCACAGCTCCTGTGTATAATATCACTGGTAATCACTGTATTATTGGTACACTATACACTATATACAGAGCTCCTCTGTATAATGTAACTGGTGACCACTGTATTACCTGTAAACTATACAATATATATAGAGCTCATGTATATAAATTCACTGATCACTGTATTTCCTGTACACTTGCTCTGTATACTATGTACAGAGCTCCTGTGTATAATGGCACTTATGGTAATATTTGCATTGTTTTTTTTATTAATGATCAGTATTGTAGTATTCGGTCAGTATGAGGTGGTAATATGTGATCTGGTCATGGTGTGCAACGGTATTTGTTCCTTGTATTTGTTATTTTCCCATCACTATGTGGTGGCAATATGTGGTCTGGTCATGGTGTGGTGGTATTTGTTCCTTGTATGTGTACACTTAGGTAGGAAAAAGGATCATACCTGTTATGAAAGGTAATTCAGTACCACAATGGACATAGAGGTCAGCGCACACACAGTGACCTGGCAATAACCCAAAAAACAAGAACGAGCTCTGAGACGTGGGAACTCTGTTGACCGCAATCCCTAATCCTCTCCAACCACACTAAAGGCAGCCGTGGATTGCGCCTCCACTGCCTATGCAACTCGGCACGGCCTGAGAAACTAGCTGGCCTGAAGATAGAAAAGAAGCCTACCTTGCCTCAGAGAAATACCCCAAAGGAAAAGGCAGCCCCCACATATAATGACTGTGAGTTAAGATGAAAAGACAAACGTAGAGATGAAATAGATTTAGCAAAGTGAGGCCCAACTTTCTGAACAGAGCGAGGATAGGAAAGGTAACTTTGCGGTCAACACAAAACCCTACAAAAACCACGCAAAGGGGGCAAAAAGACCCTCCGTACCGAACTAACAGCATGGAGGTACACCCTCTGCGTCCCAGAGCTTCCAGCAAGCAGTAAAAAACAAATTGACAAGCTGGACAGAAAAAAACAGCAAACAAATAGCAAAGAGGAACTTAGCAATGCAGAGCAGCAGGCCACAGGAACGATCCAGGAGGAAACAGGTCCAATACTAGAACATTGACTGGAAGCCAGGATCAAAGCACTAGGTGGAGTTAAATAGAGAAGCACCTAACGACTTCACCACATCACCTGAGGAAGAAAACTCAGAAGCCACAGTACCACTTTCCTCCACCAACGGAAGCTCACAGAGAGAACCAGCCGAAGTACCACTTGTGACCACAGGAGGGAGCTCTGCCACAGAATTCACAACACATACCCGCGCTACCGCAAGAAGAATTCCAAAAATTGTAGAGGTTTCAACGTGGTTTACTCTACGCGTTTCAGGGTTCAGGAGACCCCTTCATCAGGACATACCACAATATTTGTGGTATGTTCTGATGAAGGGGTCACCTGAACCCTCAAACACGTAGAATAAACCACGTTGAAACCTACATTTTTCGGAATTTTTCTTGTGGCAGCGCGGGGATGATCCTTTTTCCCTACCTAAGTGTACTGTTTGTTTCAATCAGGTCTTGCACTGACCTGTGGATCTGCAGCAGCCGCCATTAATATATGTCCTTCCTTCACTCTCACCAGGTGAGTAGTTCTCTTGGTGGGCAACTCTGTGTAATGTTTGATAAGACCCTATTTGCGTTTTTGTGTCTCCCTTTTTTCTGACTTCCTTGTATGTGGTATTAGTGGTCCCTATGTGTGATAATATATGGTCTGGCCATGGTGTGGTGGTATTTGACCCTTGTATGTGGTATTATTCAGTCACTATGTGGTGTAATATGTGATCTGGTGACAGTGTGACAGTATTTTTCCCTTGTATGTGGTATTATTTGGTCATTATGTGATCTGGTCAAGGGGTGGCAGTATTTGTTCCTTGTATTTGATATTTTTCGGTCACTATGTGGTGGTAATATGTGGTCTGGTCATGGTGTGGTGCTATTTGTTCCTTGTATGTGGTATTATTGGTCACTTTGTGGTGATATGTGGTCTGGTCATGGTGTGGTTGTATTTGTCCCTTGTATATGGTATTATTCAGTCACTATGTGGTGGTAATATGTGGTCTGGTCATGGTGTGGTAGTATTTGTTCCTTGTATGTGGTATTATTCAGTCACTATGTGGTGGTAATATGTGGTGTAGTATGAGGTTCTACAATAGCTGAGGTGTGTATTATGAGGTTCTGTAGCAAACTGAGGTATATTATGAGGTTCTGCAGCAGCTGAGGTGGATATGTGTTTAATGAGGTTCTGCAGCAGCTGAGGTGTCTAATATGAGTACCTGCAGCAGCTGAGTTATCTTAGTATGAGGATTCTGCAACAGCTGAGGTATCTGATATGAGGTTCTGCAGCATGTGAGGTATCTGATATGAGGTTTTGCAGCTTAAAAAAATTGCCTTGTTTGCGTCCTTGGAAACTGGGTAAAAATGAATAGGGTGGGGGCACCAAACGGTAGTTTTGCAAACAGCACCTTTCAGGCTTAGGCCGGCCCTGGGTACAGTATGTTCATACTGAGTTTTGTTTTCTTACGTGGATTTTTATGACTGTCAAAAAGTACTTTTAAAAGTTTTTTAAAGTGTTTTTTTTTTATGTAGTTTTCGTGTATGGGTTGTTTTTTTCATTATTTTTTTGTTTATCCAATAGTGTTTCTATTTTGATGTAGAAAAAATACATGAAAAAATGAAAACCACTCCAAAATCCATGTAAAAACAGTGTGTGAACATATCCTAGAAGAGAGGGAATATGTTACCGTAATTGTCAGTGTGTCTGCTTGAGAAAAAAAAACGCTCCAAATTCGACACCTAAATCAACTGATGTTGTAAGAATGCCCTATACACAAAAACAGTGACAAAACACACGAAAAGACACTTCAAAAAGATAATTTCTTGATGCAGTGTTTGAATGTGGATTTTACAGTAGGAAAAATGCATTAAAAAATCTGTGTGGGAAAAAAACCCATAACCTAAATATTTATTGTTCATTTGAGAAAAAAATCCTTAATTTCCACCAACACATCAGACTGTAACCTCTGAGCAAAATGACAAGTTACAGCCACTGGTATTTGACTGGCAATAACTTCAAATCCAGAACCCGTCTTCAGCCAAATCCACATCCTTTAAAATAAAAATGACACTCTAACTGCAGTTCATCAGCCAATCTCACCTAATCCAAAATCTGATATTTGCCAGTAAACTGTCTTTTAAAAAAAATAGCTGAAATGGTTTCCTTCTGACAAAATACAGTCATGGCCGAAAGTATTGGCACCCTTGAAATTGTTCCAGAAAATGAAATATTTAACTCCTTAGTGACAGAACCAATTTGCAGCTTAATGACCAAGCCAATTTTTACAATTCTGACCACTGTAAATTTATGAGGTTGTAGCTCTGGAATGCTTCAACAGATCCCACTGATTCTGAGAATGTTTTTTCGTGACATATTGTACTTCATGTTAGTGGCAAAATTTCTTTGATATGACTTGCATTTATTTATGAAAAAAACAGAAATATGGCGAAAATTTTGAAAATTTAGCAATTTTCAAACTTTGA
This sequence comes from Ranitomeya imitator, assembly GCF_032444005.1. Classification (NCBI taxonomy): domain Eukaryota; kingdom Metazoa; phylum Chordata; class Amphibia; order Anura; family Dendrobatidae; genus Ranitomeya; species Ranitomeya imitator. The sequence continues at coordinate 503,300,185 of NC_091283.1, read as the reverse complement.
ATTTTTATGCCCTTAAATCAGAGAGTGTTGTCACACAAAATACTTAATAAATAACATTTCCCACATTTCAATTTTACATCAGCACAATGTTTAAAACATTTTTTTTTTGTTAGGACGTTATAAGGGTTAAAAGTTGGCCAGAAATTTCTCATTTTTCCAACAGAATTTACAAAACCATTTTTTTAGGGACCACCTCACATTTGAAGTGACTCAGGGGGGTCAATGTAACAGAAAATACGCAAAAGTGACACCATTCTAAACACTGCACCCCTCAAGGTGTGCAAAAACACATTCGAGAAGTTTATTAACCCTTCAGGTGCTTCACGAGAACTAAAGCAATGTGGAAGGAAAAAATTAACATTTTACTTTTTTCAAAAAAATTTATTTGTAACTATTTGTTTTTTATTTTCACATGGGTTATCAGGAGAAAATGAACCACAAAATTTGTTGTGCAATTTCTCCTGAGTACGCCGATACCCCATATGTGGGGGAAAGCCACTGTTTGGGTGCATGGCAGGGCTCAGAAGGGAGGGAGCACCATTTGACATTTTGAACGCAAAATTTGCTGGAATCAATGATGGCGCCATGTCACGTTTGGAGACCCTCTGATGTACCTAAGCAGTGGAAACCCCCCAATTCTAACTCCAACCCTAACCCCAACACACCCCTAATCCCAACCCTAACCACAAACCTAACCCCAACACACCCCTAACCCTAATCCCAACCCTAACCACAACACACCCCTAATCCCAACCATAACTCTAACCACAAACCTAACCCTAAAACACCCCTAACCCTAACCCTAACTTTAGCCCAACTCACTTTAGCCCAACTCTAACCCTAATGGAAAAATGGAAATATATTTTTTTTTAATTTAATAATTTTTCCCTATCTAATGGAGTGATAAAAGGGGGTTTTATTTTATATTTTGATCACTGTGATAGTCTATCACATTGATCAAAATGAACCAATAGGAACATTTTCCTATTGTTACCGGTTGCCGGCTGGCAGATCTCTGTGAATGCACCCGCCATTTTCTCCCAGAAGAACACACCGGGGGACATCACGGGGGATTCATGGACTCCAGAGGTACAGGGGGGCGATCGGGGGACCATATTCCTCTCTCCTCTGATGTGCGATCACATCAGAGGAGAGAGAAATTAAATGGGAAATCAGACTTTTTTTTGCGGTCAGTGTTATACTGTTAATAACGGCGATTACAACACTGGGGTCAGTAAAAACAGACCCAAATCATGTTCTCTGGGGTCTCGGCTATCCCTGGCAGTTTATTTATGTGTGTATTGGAACAATGCAAAAAAAACTGAGAGGAAAAAAAGGCAAATCGGGCTTAATTTCACTCAAAACTCCAAAATTGGCAGTACAAAATTGTTGGCACATTTCCAAAATTGTTGGTAAACAACTTTGCTTCAAGTATTGATTCTCGTTCAAACTCATTTGTGGCAAGTAACAGGTGTGGCCAACATGAAAATGACACCTGAAGCCAGGTAAAAAGGGGAGAAGTTGACTCAAGTGTTTCATTGTGTGTCTGCCACACTAAGCATCGAGAAAAGAAAGAGGAGAAGAGAGCTGTCTGGGGACTTGAGAACCAAAATTATTGAAAGCTATCATCAATCTCAAAGTTTCAAGTCCATCTCCAGAAATCTTGATGTTCCTTTGTCCATGGTGCCCAACATACCATAATCAAGAAGTTTAAAACCTATGACAATGTAGCTAATCTCCCTGGACATGGACAACAGAGAAAAATTGATGAAAGGTTGCAAATCAGTATAGTCTGGCTAATGGATAAGCCGCCCCAATCAAGTTCTAAAGAAATTCAAGCAATCCTGCAGGCTCAGGGTGCATCATAGTCGGTGCGACCTGTCCGTCAACATTTGAATTAAATGAAATGTTTTGGCAGGAGGACCCCATTGCTGATACAAAGACATAAAAAAGCAAGACTGCAGTCTGCCAATATGTACATGAGTAAGGCTTCTTTTATATTTCCGTCGGAACGGGGCCGTCGCAAACCGTCGGCCCGACGTACCGACGGACCTTGTGCAAATAGTGCACAACGTGGGCAGCGGATGCAGTTTTCAGACGCATCCGCTGCCCAATATGAGTTCCGGGGAGGAGGGGGCAGAGTTTCGGCCACCCATGCGTGGTTGAAAATGGCGGACCCGTCGCACAAAAAAAGTTGCATTGAACTTTTTTTGTGACAACAGTCCGCCAATTACCGATGCATCCAATGCACGACGCGATGCGTCGGTAGTACAAGTCTATGTGCAAAAAACGCATCCTGCGGCAACTTTGCAGGATGCGTTTTTTGCACAGAACGATGCATTGCAACGTCTTCAAAAAGACGGAAGTGTGAAAGTAGCCTTAGCCAAAATTCCTCTGGGAAAGTGTCTTGTGAACAGATGAGACCAAGATACATTTTTCTACTCTACATTTTTCTACTCTATACCGAAAACAGAATGTGGCCTTCAAAGAGAAGAACAAAATACCTACAGTCAAATATTGTGGAGGTTCAAAGATGTTTTGGGGTTGTTTTGCTGCCTCTGGTACTGGATGCCTTGACTATGTGAAATGCATTATGAAATCTGAAGATTACCAAAGGATTTTGGGTTGCAATGTAGTGGCCAATGTCAGAAAGTTGGGTTTGCGTCCCAGGTCATGGGTCTTCCAGCAGGACATTGACCTCAAACATATTTCAGTAAGCACCCAGAAATAGATGGAACAAAGTACTGGAGAGGTTTGTAAAGGTGTAAGAAGCTGGTTGATGGTTATAGGAAGCAATTGATTGCAGTTATTTATTCCAAAAGGTGTGAAAGCAAATATTAAGTTGAGGGTGCCAACAATTTTATCTGACCCATTTTTGAAGTTTTAGGTGAAAATATGTCCAATTTGCCTTTTTCCCCTGTTTTTTTGTGATGCTCCAATACACACAAAGAAAATAAACATGTGTATAACAAAACATGTGTAATTGCAATATTTTTGGGGAGAAAAACTTAATTTTCTGAATTAATTAATTTTTTGAGGCGAAGGTCTCTCAAAAGCTATCTTTGCTGATTCTCCCTAAACAGGATGGGTAGGCTCAGCCATGCGCTCGTATATTCAATTTGATAGAGCCACTTACAGGCTCCTACAGTGGTGGCAATTCTCAAGGGAAAACTAAAGGATCGGCTGCTGAAAGAACTTAAAGGGAAGGTATCATCGGAAAAGAACCTAATGTTAAAAATGTAGGATGCGTTAGAAATATTTATTACTGCTGGCAATGTTCCTTTTTTTCAATACCATAATATATAGAATATGTATGTAGTTTATTTATGAAGATTTTAGAATTGTGCAACGAATACACAGGATTCGGCCGGCCGGGCGTGACTAATCAGCGAAGCGTGGTTCAAATCTTGCGCGAATTCGTGGCCGGACTGCGCCTGTCGCTGATTATTTGTAGCCGGTCGGGCACGACCAACACATAGTATATAGCACAGCCTATGTAGTATATAGCACAGCCCACACAGTATATAACACAGCCCACGTAGTATATAGCACAGCCCACAGAGTATATAGCACAGCCCATGCAGTATATAACACAGGCCATGTAGTATATTGCACAGCCACGTAGTATATATCACAGTCATGTAGCATATAGCACAGCCATGTAGTATATTGCATAGCCCACATAGTATATAGCACAGCGAGGTAATATATAACACAGCCCACGTAGTATATACCACAGCCACATAGTATATAGCACAGCTCATGTAGTATATAGCACAGCGAGGTAGTATATAACACAGCCCATGCAGTATATAACACAGCCCACGTAGTATATAACACAAGCCACGTAGTATATAGCACAGCCCACGTAGTATATAGCACAGTGAGGTAGTATATAACATTGCCCACGTAGTATATAACACAGCCACGTAGTATATTGCACAGCCACGCAGTATATAACACAGCCCACATAGTATATAGCACAGCGACATAGTATATAACACAGCCCACGCAGTATATAGCACAGCCCATGTAGTTTATAACACAGCCCACACAGTTTATAACACAGCCCACGCAGTATATAACACAGCCCATGTAGTATATAACACAACCCACGTAGTATATATAGCAATGTGGGCACCATATCCCTGTTAAAAAAACAATGAAAATAAAAAATAGTCATAGTCATTTTTGGCCACTTGTACTGTTATGATCTGGTGGTTTAGGAACAACATGAGACAAGCTCTGAAGGAGGTGGTATCTGTACTGACCGCAAACCCTGAACCTAGCAGCACAACTAAAAATAGCCGTGGGGGGGGTACCTGACGCTCCTTAGACCCCTTGGCACAGCCTAAGATCTAACTACCCCTAAAGATGGAAACAGGAAACCTATCTTGCCTAAGAGAAAATCCCCAAAGGAAAGATAGCCCCCCACAAATATTGACGGTGAGAGGAGGGGAAAATAACATACGCAGAAATGAAATCAGATTTTAGCATAGGAGGCCAGTCTAGCTTGATAGATAGGACAGGAAAGGATACTGTGCGGTCAGTATAAAAACTACAAAACAATCCACACAGAGTTTACAAAAATCTCCACACCTGACTAAAGGTGTGGAGGGTAAATCTGCTTCCCAGAGCTTCCAGCTAACAGAAATAATCCATACTGACAAGCTGGACAAATATAGAATGCACAGAACAATAAGTCCACAACATGTGGACTGAAATGAGCAAAGCCAGAACTTATCTTTGCAGAACTGGTCAGGAAACCAGGAGAATCCAAGCAGAGATGTGAATCCAGCCAGGAAACATTGACAAGTGGCACAGGCTGAAGAAAGAGCCAGTCTTAAATAGCAGAGCAGAAGAGACAATAAGTGGAGGCAGCTGATGACAGCTAACTCCAAGGAGCAGCCATACCACTAGAAACCACAAGAGGGAGCCCAAGAGCAGAATTCACAAAAGTGCCACTTACAACCACCGGAGGGAGCCCAAGAGCGGAATTCGCAACAGTACCCCCCCCCCTTGAGGAGGGGTCACCGAACCCTCACCAGAGCCCCCAGGCCGATCAGGACGAGCCAAGTGAAAAGCACGAACCAAATCGGTGGCATGGACATCGGAGGCAACAACCCAAGAATTATCCTCTTGGCCATAACCCTTCCACTTGACAAGATACTGAAGCCTCCGCCTCAAAAAACGAGAATCCAAAATCTTCTCAACCTCATATTCCAACTCTCCCTCAACCAACACCGGGGCAGGAGGGTCAACCGAGGGAACAACGGGCACCACATATCTCCGCAACAAAGATCTATGGAAAACATCATGAATGGCAAAAGAGGCAGGAAGAGCCAAATGAAAAGACACCGGATTAATAATTTCAGAAATTTTATAAGGACCAATAAACCGAGGCTTAAACTTAGGAGAAGAAACCTTCATAGGAACATGACGAGAAGACAACCAAACCAAATCCCCCACACGAAGCCAGGGACCAACACGCCGACGGCCCTTTCCTGAGACAACGTCAAATTGTCCACCACATGAGTCCAAATCTGCTGCAGCCTGTCCACCACAGAATTAACACTAGGACAATCAGAAGGCTCAACCTGCCCAGAAGAAAAACGAGGATGAAAATCAAAATTACAAAAGAAAGGTGAAACCAAAGTAGCCGAACTAGCCCGATTATTAAGGGCAAACTCGGCCAACGGCAAGAAAGACACCCAATCATCCTGATCAGCAGACACAAAGCATCTCAAATAGGTCTCCAAGGTCTGATTAGTTTGCTCAGATTGGCCATTAGTCTGAGGATGAAACGCCGAAGAAAAAGACAAATCAATGCCCATCCTAGCACAAAAGGCCCGCCAAAATCTAGAGACAAACTGAGAACCTCTTTCAGACACAATATTCTCCGGAATGCCATGCAAACGAACCACATGCTGAAAATATAATGGAACCAGATCTGAGGAGGAAGGCAACTTAGGCAAAGGTACCAGATGGACCATTTTAGAGAACAGGTCAAAAACAACTCAGATAACAGACATCTTCTGGGAAACAGGAAGATCCGAAATAAAATCCATGGAAATATGCGTCCAGGGCCTCTCAGGGACCGGCAAAGGCAAAAGCAGCCCACTAGCGCGGAAACAGCAAGGCTTGGCCCGGGCGCAAGTCCCACAGGACTGCACAAAAGCACGCACATCGCGAGACAAGGAAGGCCACCAAAAGGACCTAGCAACCAAATCTCTGGTACCAAAAATCCCAGGATGACCAGCCAACACTGGACAATGAACCTCAGAAATTACCTTACTTGCCCATCTATCAGGAACAAACAGCTTCCCCACTGGACAGCGGTCAGGCCTATCAGCCTGAAATTCCTGAAGCACCCGCCGCAAATCAGGGGAGATAGCAGAAAGAATTACCCCCTCCTTAAGAATGCCAACCGGCTCCAGGACTCCAGGAGAATCAGGCGAAAAACTCGTAGAGAGGGCATCAGCCTTAACATTCTTAGATCCCGGAAGATACGAGACCACAAAATCAAAACGGGAGAAAAACAGGGACCATCGAGCCTGTCTAGGATTCAGCCGCTTGGCCGACTCGAGGTAAATCAGATTCTTATGATCGGTCAGGACCACAACACGGTGTTTAGCTCCCTCAAGCCAATGTCGCCACTCCTCAAACGCCCACTTCATAGCCAACAACTCCCGATTGCCGACATCATAAGGCGAAAACTTTCTAAAAAAAAAAGCACACGGTTTCATCAAAGAACCATCAGACTCCCTCTGAGACAAGACGGCCCCTGCCCCAATCTCAGAAGCGTCGACCTCAACTTGAAAAGGAAGAGAAACATCCGGTTGACGCAACACAGGGGCAGAAGTAAATCGGTATTTAAGCTCCTGAAAGGCCTCAACAGCCTCAGAGGACCAATTCATCACATCAGCGCCTTTCTTCATCAAATCAGTAAGGGGCTTAACCACACTGGAAAAGTTGGCAATTAAACGGCGATAGAAATTAGCAAAGCCCAAAAATTTTTGAAGACCCTTCACAGATGTGGGTTGGATCCAGTCATGAATAGCTTCGACCTTAACAGGATCCATTTCTATAGACAAGGGAGAAAAAATAAAACCCAAAAAAGAGACCTTCTGAACTCCGAATAGGCACTTAGACCCCTTCAGAAATAAAGCATTATCACGAAGGATCTGGAACACCATCCTGACCTGCTTCACATGAGACTCCCAATCATTGGAAAAAATCAAAATATCATCCAAATATACGACCATGAATTTATCAAGATAATTGCTGAAAATATCATGATGAAAGACTGGAACACAGATGGAGCATTAGAGAGCCCAAATGACATCACAAGGTATTCAAAATGGCCTTCTGGCGTATTAAATGCAGTTTTCCATTCGTCACCCTGTTTAATATCAACAAGATTATATGCCCCTCGGAGGTCAATCTTAGTAAACCAACTAGCCCCCTTAATCTGAGCAAACAAATCAGTAAGCAAAGGCAAGGGGTATTGGAATTTGACCGTGATCTTATTAAGAAGACGATAATCAATACAGGGTCTCAAGGAGCCATCCTTCTTAGCAACAAAAAAGAAACCCGCTCCCAATGGTGACGAAGAGGGCCGAATATGCTCTTTCTCCAAAGATTCCTTAACATAGCTCCACATGGCGGCATGCTCTGGCACAGACAGATTGAAAAGTCGGCCCTTAGGGAACTTACAACCAGGAATCAAGTTAATAGAACAATCACAGTCCCTATGTGGAGGAAGGGAACTGAACTTGGGCTCATCAAATACATCCTGAAAATATGACAAAAACTCAGGGACCTCAGAAGAGGGGGAAGAGGAAATTGACATCAAAGGAACGTCACTATGTACTCCTCGACAACCCCAACTAGTCACCGACATAGTTTTCCAATCCAGCACCGGATTATGTTCCTGTAACCATGGAAATCCCAGCACAACAACATCATGCAGGTTATGCAACACCAGAAAACGGCAATCTTCCTGATGTGCAGGAGCTATGTACATAGTCATCTGTGTCCAGTACTGAGGTTTATCCTTGGCCAAGGGTGTAGCATCAATGCCCCTCAAAGGAATAGGGCTCTGCAAAGGCTGCAAGGAAAAACCACAGCGCCTGGCGAATTCTAAGTCCATTAAGTTCAGGGCAGTGCCTGAATCCACAAATGCCATGACAGAAAAGGACGACAATGAGCAAATCAGGGTCACAGATAAGAGAAATTTAGGCTGTATAGTACTAATGGTAACAGACCTAGCGACTCTCTTAGTACGCTTAGGGCAATCAGAGATAACATGAGCCGAATCACCACAGTAAAAACACAGCCTATTCTGACGTCTGAATTCCTGCCGTTCTATTCTAGTCAAAATCCTATCACATTGCATAGGTTCAGGACTTTGCTCAGAGGATACTGCCATATGGTGCACAGCTTTGCGCTCACGCAGACGCCGATCAATCTGAATGGCTAGAGACATAGATTCGCTCAAACCAGCAGGCGTAGCGTAGGAAAGCCCACCATAACATCTTTAAGGGTTTCAGAAAGACCTTTTCTGAAAATAGCAGCCAGAGCCTCTTCATTCCATTTAGTGAGCACAGACCATTTTCTAAATTTCTGGCAGTATAACTCTGCCGCTTCCTGACCTTGACACAAGGCCAACAGGGTTTTTTCTGCATGATCCACAGAATTAGGTCCGTCATACAATAATCCAAGCACCTGAAAAAATGCATCTACATTCAATAATGCCGGATCCCCTGTTTCAGGACAAAAAGCCCAGTCTTGAGGGTCACCACGCAGCAAGGATATGATGATTTTTACCTTCTGAATGGGATCACCAGAAGAACGGGGTTTCAAAGCAAAAAACAATTTGCAGTTATTTTTAAAGTTCAAAAACTTGGATCTGTCCCCAAAAAACAAATCAGGAGTAGGAATTCTGGGCTCTAAAGCCGGAGTCTGGACAACATAGTCCTGGATACTCTGTACTCTTGCAGCAAGTTGATCCACACGAGAAAACAAACCCTGAATATCCATGCCAAAACATATATCCTGAACCACCCAGATATCAAGAGGAAAAAAAAAAGACAAACCAAAGCACAGAAAAAAAAATGGTTCAGAACTTTCTTTTCCATCTTTTGAGATGCATTTAATTCATTTTTGGCCACTTGTACTGTTATGATCTGGTGGTTTAGGAACAACATGAGACAAGCTCTGAAGGAGGTGGTATCTGTACTGACCGCAAACCCTGAACCTAGCAGCGCAACTAAAAATAGCCGTGGGGGGTACCTGACGCTCCCTAGACCCCTCGGCACAGCCTAAGATCTAACTACCCCTAAAGATGGAAACAGGAAACCTATCTTGCTTCAGAGAAAATCCCCAAAGGAAAGATAGCCCCCCACAAATATTGTGGTTGAGAGGAGGGGAAAATAACATACGCAGAAATGAAATCAGATTTTAGCATAGGAGGCCAGTCTAGCTTGATAGATAGGACAGGAAAGGATACTGTGCGGTCAGTATAAAAACTACAAAACAATCCACACAGAGTTTACAAAAATCTCCACACCTGACTAAAGGTGTGGAGGGTAAATCTGCTTCCCAGAGCTTCCAGCTAACAGAAATAATCCATACTGACAAGCTGGACAAATATAGAATGCACAGAACAGTAAGTCCACAACATGTGGACTGAAATTAGCAAAGCCAGAACTTATCTTTGCAGAAGTGGTCAGGAAACCAGGAGAATCCAAGCAGAGATGTGAATCCAGCCAGGAAACATTGACAAGTGGCACAGGCTGAAGAAAGAGCCAGACTTAAATAGCCGAGCAGAAGAGACGATAAGTGGAGGCAGCTGATGACAGCTAACTCCAAGGAGCAGCCATACCACTAGAAACCACAAGAGGGAGCCCAAGAGCAGAACTCACAAAAGTGCCACTTACAACCACCGGAGGGAGCCCAAGAGCGGAATTCACAACGATATACTCACCTTCTGTCGGCCCCTGGATCCAGCCGAGGTCTTTAGCGATGTTCCTTGCGACACTCCGTTCCCAGTAATGCCTTGCAGCAATAACCCGTGATCATGTAGCGGTCTCGCGAGACCGCCACGTGATCTTGGGTCATTGCCGCAATACATTCTTGGGACCGGAGCGTCGTGAGGAGCAGGAAAGGCTGGCTCAGACGGTGGAAGGTGAGAATATAATGTTTGTTTTTTTAATTATTTTTAACATATGTTTTTACTATTGATGCTGCATAGGCAGCATCAATAGTAAAAAGTGAAGCGGTAAATCCCGCCCCAATATCGCTGATTGGTTGCGGCCGGCCGGGCGCGACCAATCAGCGACCTGGGATTTCCGTTACGGAAGTTACAGACAAACAGACGGAAGTACCCCTTAAACAATTATATGTATTGTAAGGGGGTCTACTGTGCTGTAGTACCTCTTTCAGCACCCCCCGTGTTTCAGGAGGTCCACTCTGCTTTTGCTGGATTCTGAATGAAGGACGCTGGCTGGAATTCCTTGATTACATGGGAGCATATAAAAGCTGACTGCTACTCCACGTATTTCTAGTCTAAAAGAACCCACTTTATTCACAGCAAACAGAATATATAACACAGATACTCAGGGCAGGCCAATAGAAAAAACAGGCCAGACATACATTACAATAGCCGCAGGGGTCCGGAGCCTGCTGGTATTTACTGTGGGAATTACAAAGGTGGGGGAGGTCAGAACAATATCTTGTCCCCTCTGCCCAGGGATGCAGCCTGTGGACTGATGCATTTCACATGGAACCTATTATACATAATATATATAGCATAACATATTCTTGGTGCTGGGGTTCTATAACATGTATAGGTATACACACACCGGTATATATATTTAAACTTATTGTGATCTTGCAATTTTCATACTGTCAACTGGGATATCTTGCTTCCTGTGCTTTCAGGAAAAGTTTAAAGTAGTTTCCTTATCTTTAGAAGCAGGATTGCAATGAGAGATCACATCTCTATGCACATGGCTGATAACAACACAGGATCCACCAATCACAATAGGAGATGTTGCAGCTGACCCTTAAACCCTTTAACCTTTGCACACACTCATGCTTGAATACAACATAGAGGGACAGAGCCAGTTCACTGTGGCTAATGTACATGTGTTGTTTCCTGAAACAATAGGAAATGAAAGCTAAAAAAGCCGAATTAGCCAGTGTGGAGGTTGCAAGAGTTCTCATTTTTAGTTTTATAAAGATTGTGATACATTGCAAAAATTAGTAAAATTAGTAAAAAAAAATCATATAACACAAAAATCAGTTTTAAACAAAAATCATTTTTTGATGATTCCTGATAAATAGGCTTTCCCATTAGTGATAACTATTTGCAGGGGTTCTTCCTTGTAAAAGGCAAAAGCTCCTCAGCCCCAATGCAAATTCTTTAACAGGACCCACTACCTACCATAGGCACAGTGGCTTTTTGGGCACCTCAGACCCAAGGGAACAGACTTGATAGCTACCTTTGTGCCACCATGGCTTTCCTCTATGATGTTAAGAATAGCGATCTTTGGTTTGCATTTCATCACTCCCTGTGGTATGTCCAACCAAGACTGTTCCTGGTGTTTCTAGAACTATAGTGAGCTACTTCTTGTAATAACAATTGGCCTGTTTTTAACCTCTGAAGGACCAGGCAATTTTTTTGTTTTTTTCACTTTTGCTTTTCGTTTTTGCTTAGCGTTTTATATTTTCTGTCCTCATAGCCGTATGATGGCTTATTTTTTGCAGAGTGAGTTATAGTTGGAAGTTACAGCACTATATATTTACTGAACTGAAAAATGAGGGAAAAAATTCTGTAGATTTGCTAGCGACAAGGCCTTATTCAAAGGTCTGTGATTTTGCTTGTATGGAAAAACAAGGACTGTTGTTCAACAGTGTTTGGATCTGAGTTTCATTGCTGCTCAGTCAGAGAGCCAGGTTTAACAATCAGTAAAATAAATAATAAAAAACAAATAAATTGCAAAACTTCTCTTGTCCATTGCAATGTTAATTCCGGACAGCACAACGATTGTACACTGATGCCATCCTTGTGCTGGCCAGGATTCTAACTGATACATAGATTTGTATGGGTAAGAGTGTTACGTGACTGTGATAAAAAAAAGGTCTGGATGAGGCCTAATACAGGATTAGCGACTTTTAACAAACCTTCATTCTTTGCGGATTTCATCCTTAGCCCTTATTCATATAACCGTATAGTGTTTGTCTATAATCATTCCTCTTACAGTATATCTGCAATTCCTGGCTGAGGTCTGTGATTGGCTGAAGCAGTCAGGTGACTTTACATCAGATCATTGGATCTGCTTTGATGAATCACCATTCCAGTCACTTGACTGCTGCAGCCAATCACAGGCCTCAGTGGTCACGTGATCCAATATCTGGATATTATCACATCCAGGAAGATTTGTTAGATTTTTGTTGGAGCTGGACAATACCTTTAAAGGCTGCTTTTAAGCAAATTGAAAAGCTAAATAGAGCTCATTATGTGTAGTACTGGGTTCAGTGTTTTTTGTGTTTTTTAAACTCAGTTGTTTCTACTCTAGACTTTTCCTGCAATGAATTTGTGAAACAGAAACTGTCTGACACCTACCTGTCACATTAGGTATATTAGCTTAGTGGGGGTTGTTTGTTCTGACACCTGGTCACTGTTATTAGTTCTGCCTGACATTCATTTACAATGAGAGACCACCCCCATCCTATCCATGCCCCATAGTCCACACTGTGCAGACCTATGTTGAATTCAGACATCTGATTTTCATGATCCGAATGTGGATCACAATGCCTGGACTGACCATGGGTCTTCCCTGGACTGACCATGGGTTGGAAGATCCTTGGTCAGTCCAGGCTGTGTAGTCTGTATACGGCTAGTAAAAAAAAAAGACGTTTGAATTCAGCGTTAGGGCTCATTCAGACTATAGTCATTTTACTTGTATACAAAATGTCAGTACATGAATACATTACCAGAACCAATACATATGACCAGATTGCCAGAAGCACCATCACTACATGAACACAGCACCAGAACCATGAACAGTACAGAAATACATCATCAGAACCACCATCAGTACTGGAATACATCATTAGATCCACCAACAGTCGAGAAATTCAGCACCAGGGCCACCAATAGTACAGGAATATATTACCAGAACCACCATAATGCATGACTACATGAATACATTGTCAAACTTAGAAAAGCAATCAAATGGAATGGCAGGTCACACCCATATATTATTGTATCTCATGAACCTACATTTTCCAGTATGTCATTAACAATGACACTGGGAGTTGTTGCTATCTGCCATCATCATGCTGTGGACCACACAGGAACCACAGTACTGATGAGATGCAGGCAGTAGCACAAATAAACAGTTACATCCAGGTAACTTAAACATGTCATCTTTTCTGATTGAAGTCATTCTCATCACTTTTGTCTCTGCCTAGTTCAGACCACTATGATGACTTTTCACTTTCACAGCTTGTCTCTGCAGACTTCCAGCTTCTTCAGTCTTCTGCAGCACACACAAAATGGTGCCCTTGAAAATAACAATGCCATTATAATGTCCCTGACATTATGCTCCCTGCAAAAAATATGATCCCCCATATTGTCCCTATTATGGTGACCTGATCACACTGCTGACATTGCCCTGACCTCGGAAGTGCTGGAAGAGCTTTAATTGTACTTGCTCTTGGAAGACAGGAGTACAATTGAGTGCATAGAGTGTTACATGCTCTCAGTGCTGGCTTTCAGTTTAACAGAAAGCTCGGAGAATGGCTGAATCCTACTCCTGGGGGCGGCAAAATGCCACCCACTGGAAGACACCTTGGACCTCTGCATACACCTGCTCAAAAGCTCAACCCTGTTGGATGCGACCAGATGCAAATGCCCAGTCTGCTGCCTCCCTAGATACGCCCCTGCTACTTGGCCCTACAGTGACACAGACATGTGAACAGCTCCATAGATTATTATAGGTAGGAGTTCAAACGTAAAAACACAAATAGAACTTGTACGTGATAAACTGACTGGTCCTAAAATACACCAATTTTAACAAAGTACCTCATGCTCCATGATAAATTTTATACCATCTATTGGTTTTATGCCACCTCCCACAGTAGGTTAAACCACAGTAGAATCTCCACACACAATCCAGATCTGCATAACACACAGTATTACACCCCAATAGTAGAAATCCCTTTCCTCAAAGTATGATGTCCCACAGCCTCTTACACACAATATGATGCTCACATTATGCCTCATATAGAATGATACTGGCACATGACGTTCAACTACAAAGAGTAAAAGGCCCTCACTGCACCCCATACATAGCATGATGCCCACAAGCCCCCAATTACAACATGATGCTCTCACATCTCCACACACAGTATGATGCTTCCACACTGCCCCCCCACACAGTATGATGCTTTCACACTGCCCCCACACACAGTATGATGCTTTCACACTGCCCCCACACACAGTATGATTACCCATACAGGCCCCTCCTGTTCCATATATGGCCACCAATATCCATCACTCAGTATGATGGCACTACATTACCTTCACACACAGAATGATTCTGCACAAATACACTATTATGCCACCACAGCCCCTCACATACTATGATGCCCTCATGCCCACTTCATACAGTATGAGGCCTCATAAAGAACTGGAGCGCCCCCAGACACAGGGCCACGAGTTCTCGGTACCGGTCCTCTCTGGTTCGGTTCTGAGGCTGTCACGGTGGCTAGACCCGGTCCGCGACCCTGCTAAGGGGCGTCCAATAAAGGTGGTACAGTCTGTCAGGGATTCGTGACGCCACCTGTGGTGTTCGGTCAGGGTGACCGACGCTGCTGTGGGGTCCGCTGGGGTGATGGAATGGCAGCTGGATGGTATACCTTCCCACAGGTGAAGTATGTCCCCAGGGCTTCCCAATGAGGTGGATGGTGATGGTGTGAGGTGCAGTCAATAACGAGGACACAGGGTTGCAGTCTCTTTACCTCTTTACTGAAGACTTCAGGATCTTCAATCCAGAGCACGCTTAACAGGGCTATCTGAGACCGGCCGGTCCAATGGGCACATCCAGAGTTCCCTTTGCAGGTGGAAATCAGTGCCTACCACTAGCGCCTGTGTGTTGTAGTGCTACCCTGCTGAGCATTCGGAATAGTCCTCACAACTGCTGTTCTCGTTCGTTCGGTCTTTCTAATTCTCTCTCTCTTGTTCCAGATGTTACTAGTTTCTCGTCCCCCAGGTATGTTATGGCTGGGACCCTAGAGACGCCCCTCTCCACGCGTTGCCCCCTATGTCTTCGTAGGAAATTTAAGGTAGACAGCCAACCTATAATTAACTGTCCTGCGGAGTTCGAAGTAAGGCCTAGAGTCAGTTACTCCCGCGGTGTTCCGGCCACCGGCTACGCGCCTCAGTAGGATGTTGCCTCGGTCTCACGGCACGACTCCTACTGGCTCTCCTTTGTGCTTGATCTTGTTTCTCACTGTTCTACAATATCCTTCCCTTCGTGTCACTTTCTTAGGATACCGCCGCGGGGTGTGCAGGCGCGGTTCCGTAACATTCTGCTCTGTTCACTAGGCACTTGCCAGGTTCCCACGCCTGACAGGGACACCCCTGTGTCTTCTCCCTGCAACACCCCCTGCCACAGGATGTTGCCTGAATCCAACCCAGTCAGCTTCTGACTAACTTTCTATCCAACCCCTAGTTTTACCAGTGTGAGGAGTGGCCCAATAAATAAAGCCTTTTTCTCCCCCTAGTGGCCGGAGTGTGAAGTGTAATGTGTGCTGGTGATACCTGGTCAGTAGAATTCCTTCAGTGTCATCAGACGTACGATCACTCCCCTTAGTGGCAGAGTGTCATACTGCAACGACCAGATCTCTGGGGCGCTGCAGAACCACACAATATGATGGTCTCCACATATGACACACACAGAGTATGAGGTCCCCCACAGTATCATGATCCCTCTCCAACTAATCCTTTCACACAGTATGATGTGCCCATAGCTCCCCACATGGTATGATGCCCTCACAGTACACTCCCCACTCACAGTAAACTTCCACCACAGAACATTTTCCCATGCACAGAATGATGCCCCCACATGATATGATGACCCAATATTCCCCCCACACAATGTGATACCCTAACAATCACCCCCAACACATTATGATTCTCACACACAGTCTGATGCCCCCCATTTCCACCACACAGTACAATATCCCTACTTTGTCCCCCTCACACAATATGATTCCCTCACGTGCAGTACACAAAACTGGAAAACCCCTTTAATTCCAGTCCAATCCTGACTGTCATATCCTTGCAAAAATAGAATAGGTTCTCCTAGAGTCCTAGACTGTGATAAAATGGCTCCCATCACATAATTCAAATGGAAGCCCATCGTAATTATGAATTAGGGTGAGTTGCCACAGTCCGAAGAAACACAGCTCACAAGACCTGTGTCTCAAATAAGAGAATAACTGTACCATGAGCAATCATACCGAGGCTGCTGGAGAAGGGATGTGAGATCAGAAGAAAACAATCTCCTCCTCAACTGACTGACCAGTCAGGAGCAGTCTCCAGCCTCAGTCCTCTGTGCACAGTCAGTTGAGAACATATATTTCTACCCTTGTCATGGCACATCTGCTAAGCTCAACTCCAGTATATGTTTATAATATAGCTGCATTGTCAGTTGAGACACAGGCCTCGGGAGCTGTGTTTCTCCAGGCTCAGTCCTCCTCACATGTGATTAGGAAGGTCTGCAGTTTGAATTATATGACAGGGACCATTTTATCACATTATAATAGAAAACCCCTTCAAAGACTAGTGCTTCCCGGATCCCACTCCTATCCACTAAATTATGCAGGACTGATATTTCCTTTACTGGATGCTATGGCTTATTGTGTACCCTGTTGCAGTGGAGATACCAAATGGATAAAAAAGAAATTCTTCCTATGCAAATATTATATTAAGGCCAAAATATGTTGTAGCTGTTGCGTTTTGTTATTTGCTTTTAATAGGTATTACTGCTCCCATTTCAGATGGGCAACCACTGTTATATCTACCTAATGTTTATCGGTTCACAAAAATATGAAGACTACAGCTTATCAGTGGTGGCTGACTGGCTGCGGCAGGTATTTGACATTGTCTGTGCGAGGAGGGGTGGGTGGACAGAAGGCTGAGAGCATCAGCCCTGGAGATGATGTAAGGGTGTGACAGTGTTAGGCGTCGAGTTCCCACCGCTGCACAAGGGGAATCTCGAGCCATGTCCTCTGCGGTCTCCCATTCTTCCTCAGCTACAGAGGATCCTGCTCAGCAGAGACATGGGTCCCAGCATTTTGCTCAGACTGATGCTGTGCGTTCAGTTGCTGCCGCTGCACAGGTCCAGCTATAGCAACCAGCGTTAGTCAGCGGTGAGCAGACGCTCCTGGGACTAAGGGTACCGTCACACAGTGGCATTTTGATCGCTACGACGGTACGATTCGTGACGTTCCAGCGATATCCTTACGATCTCGCTGTGTCTGACACGCTCCTGCGATCAGGGACCCCGCTGAGAATCGTACGTTGTAGCAGATCGTTTGAAACTTTCTTTCGTCGCTGGATCTCCCGCTGACATCGCTGAATCGGCGTGTGTGACGCCGATTCAGCGATGTCTTCACTGGTAACCAGGGTAAACATCGGGTTACTAAGCGCAGGGCCACGCTTAGTAACCCGATGTTTACCCTGGTTACCAGCGTAAACATAAAAAAACAAACAGTACATACTTACCTTCAGCTGTCTGTTCCCGGCGCTCTGCTTCTCTGCACTCCTCCTGCATCCTGTGTCAGCGCCAGCCAGCCGGAAAGCACAGCGGTGACGTCACCGCTCTGCTTTCCGGCCGCTGTGCTCACAGTCAGTGCAGGAAAGCAGAGCGCCGGGGACAGACAGCGGTAGGTAAGTATGTACTGTTTGTTTTTTTACTTTTACGATGGTAACCAGGGTAAACATCGGGTTACTAAGCGCGGCCCTGCGCTTTGTAACCCGATGTTTACCCTGGTTACCAGGGGACTTCGGGATCGTTGTTCGCTGGAGAGCTGTCTGTGTGACAGCTCTCCAGCGACCAAACAGCGACGCTGCAGCGATCGACATCATTGTCGTATCGCTGCAGCGTCGTTTCAGTATGACGGTACCCTTAGTCCTGCTTTTCTCCATCTGAGCATACCTGAGAGACGATCTCTCATTGGAAGTCGGAGGTCACATGCTCAGGTCCTCAAGCAGCTCGCATTGGGCCATCCAGAAGGTCCCGGAAGGCTGCGGCTATAAAAGGATTGCACGGCCATGCGCTAGTATATCCTATTATTGTGGTGTGTGTGCAAGTGTGTCTCAGGTGAAAGCTCCCTCTCTGCCAAGTTGGAGAAGTGTGTGTTTGAGCAGGAGTCCTTGCCTTTCCTGGGCTATATCATCTCTGCCCAGAGATTGGCCATGGATCCTGCCAAGCTACAGGCTGTGATGGACTGGCAAGAGCCCCATTCTCTTAAAGCGGTGCAGCGCTTTATGGGGTTCATTAACTTTTATCGCCAATTCATTCCCCAGTTCTCAATTTTGGTAGCTCCCCTGGTTGCCCTCACCAAGAAGGGAGCTAATCCCAAATTGTGGTATGAGGAGGTCTATAAGGCTTTTCTCTCTATTAAGTAACACATCGCTAGTGCTCACATTTTACATCGCCCCGATGTTGATAAACCATTTAACATGGAGGTGGATCCTCTTCCGTCAGTGCTGGAGCTGTCCTCTTCAAGATGAATGCTCAAGGTCGGAAGCATCCTTGCTTCTTCTTCTCCAAGACCTTCTCACCGGCGGAGAGGAATTATTCCATCGGGGACAGGGAGTTGTTAGCAATGAAGTTGGCCTTTTTGGAGTGGAGACACCTCCCAGAGACCTTCCAAGTATTCACCGACCACAAAAATTTGGTGTATTTGCAAATCTCCCAGCGTCTAAACTCCCGTCAGGCCAGATGGTCCCTGTTCTTCTCCCGATTTCACTTCACCCTCCATTTTCTCTCCGGGAAGAAGAGCACTCGTGCCGACGCTCTCTCCCGCTCCGTAGTGTCATGTGAGGAGGGAGAGGAGCCTCAGTTTGTTGTCTCTTCAGAGAGCCTGAGAACTGTGGCCCCCGTTTTGCTAGAGTCTGTGCCTCTGGGTAAGACTTTTGACCCTTCTAATTTGCGACCGCAGGTTCTCTCTGGGGCTCATTCGTCCAGGGTGCATGGACATTTTGCTAAGAGGACATCTGAGCTCCTGGTGAAGGTGTACTGGTGGTCGCATATGGCCCGTGATGTCGGAGACTATATTCGGGCGTGTGTCTCCTGCGCCAAGAATCTGTCTCCTCGGCAGCAGCCTGCTGGTTTATTGTATTATATCTGCCAGTGGTGGCTAAGCCCTGGGAAATGGTCAGGATGGACTTTGTGGTGGGCTTACCCAAGTCCCGTAGCTGTACCGTTTTCTGGGTAGTCACCGACCATTTCTCTAAAATGGTGCATCTGGTGCCTCTTTCGTGGGTACCTTCAGCACGGGCTTTGGTGGCGTTGTTCATCAAACATGTTTTTCGCCTACATGGCGTGCCTGACAAAATAGTCAGGACTGGAGTCCCCAGTTTGCGTCTCGGTTCTGGAGAGAGCTCTGTCGTCTGCTCAGCTTAGAGCTAAATCTCTCTTCGGCTTACCATCCCAAGCCGAACGGGTTGGTAGAGAGGGCCAACATATTTGTGACATTTTGTCTCCGCCAGGCAGGATGATGGGCGGAGTTTGCGCTGAACAACGTCGTTGCCGACTCCACTGGGCAGACCCCGTTTCTCCTTAATTATGGCCAGCATCTACGTGTCCCTGTGCCTATGCCCATGTCGTCCACCAATTCTAGGGTGACAGACTGGGCGGTGGAGGCACGTAACATTTGGGACTGCACACAGGATGCCATCCGGGCCTCCAAGGAGAGAATGAAGGTCTCCGCCGATGCGCATAGTCGCCCTGCTCCTACTTTTGCCCCTGCCCCGTAACATCAGGCTGTGAGTTGAGTCCACTAAGTTTGCTCCTCGCTACATAGGTCCCATCAACGTCCTGGAACAGATCAACCCTGTGGTCTATCGTCTGGCATTTCCTCCATGCCTAGGTATCACTGAAACCTTTCATGTGTCCCTCTTAAAACTTGTTCACATGTCCCGGTTTTCTGAGTCATCTGCCGGGACATCAGGCTCGTCTGCGGACGATTATGAGGTGAACGACATTGTTGGGTTTACAGTGGTACGTGGCAAAAAGTTCTATCTGGTGGACTGGAAGGGTCTTGGCCCAGAGGACAGGACCTGGGAACCTATTGAGACATTCAGGCTCCTCAGTTCATTGTAGCATTTGAGTGTAGCGGGGCCCAAGGAGGTTGTGCACGCGTGTACTACAGAGGACGGAGAATGAACTTCAATCCAATATTGCGGCCAGGATGCAGCCAGCGGGTAGGGAAAGGGTGAATCAAACACCTGAAAACTCCGCACATGTGACCGAAAACCGGTCCCGCCACATTCAGGTGACAGGTTCCCTTTAAACAGTGTAATTTTTTTTTAGCAGTGCAGGGGTTAATCTGCTTAGTTGAGAGCTCTTGGAAGCTTTCCTGCATTAAGGCTCTCAGCAGTTCACTGTTAGCCACTCCCATCTCCTATAGAATCTGGACCTTGGCTAGCACTCATTGTCAGAGTAGCTTATGCCGTATGGCTGGAGGTTGTTAGTTGTTATTATTATGGGAGAAGGCATTTAGTGTATTTATCTGTGACTGTTGCTAAGTTTTGAGTGTGTGATAATTCTTTTTCTTTTTCTATTTTGATTTAACCCATCCCTCACTCCCTGATGCATTCCTCTGTTGTATGAGTGAGTATATTTGGTATTTTTCGTTACCCCTGTTCAGATTACTTTGTTAGTCTGGTTGATGTACTACGGTATACTACTACTCCCCTTTTCCCTGTGTGGGAGAAGGGTACAGACTGAGGGCGGATTCAGGAGCAAAAGCAAGGTACATGGCCCTGGCATCTTGACCATTAGGAGTAATCCTGGGAGCAGGGCGAGCTAGGCCGCCTGCTAGTGTTAGGAGCAGGGAAGGGTCCCCTGGTCCTGGGACACCCTAAAACAGAGTCGAGCCAGTCCCCTGATTTGTGTGCAGATGTTACTGAATCCGGAATCATAGAGACAGAGAAGGCCTGCAACTGAAATGTGATTGTACTGAACCACACTCACAGCACACGGCAATCAGGACACTGTATATTTGTGGGAACACAGCAGCCCCTTGTCCGTGACTACCTCCCTGTGCACCTTACAATGAATATAGAAGTTTGTTTTTACTTTTTGCAGCAACTGTATTCCTTCATAAAGGGTTGTCCAGCAGTGAGCAAACCCTTTAAATCTTCTTTCTTTTGAACAGCGCAAAAATTTCTTCTTGAATGAAAAACTGCAGCATCCTTGTGCAAAGCTGATGGAGATCTATTTATAGACTCGAGGCTGCCAAAGGTGCCGCTGCCTAATTAAGGGCGTGAATAGTTATGCTTTCCATTATTTTTACTAGACACAATAAAACCTGGGGAAAAAAGCATTGTGGGTGTGAAAACGGTTTATTGGCTCTGTATGTGAAGCATTATATTTGCTGTCAGCTTTTTCTTTACATATGAATGTACTCTACCTCTCTCCTTTCTCCTACATCTCACGCTGTCCCTCTCTCACTCCCAGTCCTCGCTCTCTCCCCCTTTCTCCAAGCACTGGGACTGAGATAGGAGTGGCTTACAGCCAGTATAAAGTCCACATCAATCTGCTCTGTGCGGTAGAACCTCAGTCCCCTTCATTCTTGCTATGGAGAGCAGCACAGCTAAGACTACATCATTTCATGTTCCCGTGTGCTAACTCTTAACCAGGCTGCCAGCTGTGCCCCAACTATACCCTCTCATTCACCTTTAACCTTACCGGCTAGCCACAAACAATGTTGGGGCAGCGCCACCTTGCCTTGATCCTTATCTCTTTGGCATCTCTTGGAGTGGCTGATGAAGCCATACAGTGCCCCCCTTGCTCACAGGAGAAGCTTATTCGTTGTCTGGACCCTGTTGGGTGCCTGGAGCTGGTGAAAGAACCAGGGTGCGGTTGCTGTGCCACCTGCGCCCTCCAAAAAGGGATGCCATGTGGGGTCTACACCGCCCGATGTGG